>NC_079910.1:18006434-18123058 GCF_024868665.1 Triplophysa rosa
TGTAGAAAAGAACACGAAAAACAACTCTTTTCATCAAGCATTTTTAACAATTAGGCCTACTGTAGTTAAGAGGTCGCATTTTCATTGGCCCGCCGTGGAAGCCTATCCCTGATTGGTTGACTACTTTTGACAGCCTATAATGCCTGGAACACACAGGAGGACCTCTCGAGAGCAAGAGTACCGAAGGATTCGTGGACGCACGGAACGCATTTTGAGTGCGCACACGCTCACTGAGCGAGAGGAGCGAAAATTCATATGAGAGCAGCGTATAATTGAAAGCGCGCGTCCAGTTTTGTGCACGAGCAAAGGAAATCGGCGTGCGAGCGGAGAGATTCGCGCGCTCGTATGACAAGAATGCGCTCTCGCCTTGTAATAATGCGCTCGCGACATTTGTCATTATAATAACGCCATATATTCCCTCGCGGAGCAGCTTTCCGCGCGTTGTTATCATTATGCGCGTTTGCATAGCGCGTGCGCGCGCGGATTCCATGCGCGTGAGTTTTGGGTCCATTTAAATTCCATAGGTTTGCAACTCTTAAAATGCAATAGAACGCACTAAAACCACAAAACTAACAAGTTATAAAGTAGGACTTGGTTAAAATCACGCAAAAAGAAATAAATACACATTAACGTTACCATCAACCGAGGCCTACTTTTTAAGATAAAGATTTTAAAGACCGGTCTGCTCCCAAATGTGGTCAATATTAATACATTATAAAATGTAATGCTAGAACTTACACATATTAATATTATTATATAAATAAATATGCATCTTACCTGCTTCGCCTCTCCAAAACTGGCGGTTAGGCTTAGGTGAGGTGAAGTCCTATCACGTGCGCAGCTGCTCTACTTTGTGCTTAGATGGTGTATCCTTGCGCGAATTCTAAAATTTCTAAGATATAAAATCTTCATAACTGGCATGTAAATATGTGCGTAGGCTACTAAAAGAAAGAATGTATTATATGATGTTATCATACTATATTATGAGAATAAATGCGTAACAAAACACTGAATGCAGCAGAACTACTTTAACAAGCGGAACTAGATTGGTCAGTCACAGTAGTGATGTCTGATTCTGATGCACGAACTGATTCTTTCGGATAGAAAACTAACTCACCAGCTCTTTTACGCCAACACGCAGTCGAAGTACTTTTAAAACATATCGCGTCGTGGACGCATTTCTATTTGAACAGCAGAGCATTCATTTCGTTCGTGTTTAATAAGAGACAGCCTTGTGTTGTTTTTTTAATCATGCTGCTTTTATCAGTGGCTCTGGCTCCTGGGCACAATCTTCACGAGTGCCTCAATCTATCACGCTATCATAGAAACTATTCGTTCCAGTGAAACAACAAAACAAAACGGACAGGAACATGTCTCTGCTCTTGATGTAAAATCACACGAATATTTTCATTTTTTCCTGTCTAAAGGACTTTATATACTTTATATTCAATTATACACATATACCTTTTTAAATAAACAATGTAACTTTTCTGTTTATTTCTGTAATTTGACAATTTTTAACATTTTTAACCATATTTTAAATATACGGAAAAAATCTGTAAAATAAAACAAATTCGCAGTCTATTTCTGTAATTTGACATTTTTTCCCCGTATTTCCAAAATACAGGGAAAATCCGTAAAATAAAACAAATTCACAGTTTATTTCTGTAATTAGACATTTTTTTCCTGTTTTTCAAAAATACAGAAAAAAACTGTCAAATAAAACAGGAAAATTCTGTAAAATTACGTTTTTTTTACAGTGTAGTTTTGCATACTTCGTATATTCGAAGAGTATTTAGTTTGATCAAGTTTATAAAAGACAGATACAGCTGTTTGATTATTTCCGAAAACAGGCGAGCCTCTGAAGGCTTGCGGGGGGGCCGAACTACAACAAGAGCACACAATACATCATCGCATTATCCCTGCATAACTGTTGATTCACTATAAGTTCGTGTTGTTTACCTCATGCACGTACGCGCCGATTGCCAACAAAACACAGACATTGGACGCAGTTTCACTTACCCGGCATCTTTAAGCACTGGGCACAGCCATCTATCAGTTTCCAACGATCTCCAAATCCAGTGTTATATCCACCGTTTATATAACATTCCTCACCGAAATACAGTGAACGAACAAACACAGCTGAACTTCAGTACAACGAACGAAGTGCATTGATGGGCGTGCTCTTTCTCCCACTCTCGCTGGTTGACGCGTGGGCGTGCTTTTCCAGGAGAATTGTCCAATAAGGGACTGAGAAAAGTTGTTACGTAAGGGAATTCCATGTTCGAAAAAAACTTTCCGAAACCCGTGCAAACTCTAGGAGGGTGGTTCGATCACAGAAATACTATGTGATACGTCCAACTCGTGTTTTGACAAGTTGACCATGTTAAGCATGAGAAGCTTTAACATTGTAAAGAAGTCAGAATTCATAAAACACTGTTGCACCACCCCTTTAAATTTGGATGTATTACAACGTATAAAACGTAAAAATTGCTACGTATTATTAGCTACAAAACGTAAAACATTTACAAAGCTTTTATATCATTAAGATGTTTGTATCAGTTTTGTATTGATAAGCGATTTATATTTTTAGACCATCAACATTTTTTAGAGAATATAAAAAGATATAAAATGTAATAGTCCGTAATATGCAGAAAAATGACAATTTTAGTAACAATATAGCATTAAAAAACATATATTATAGTCGCAAATCCTACTCCTACCTCAAAACCTAACCATAACTATTTCTTAAAAATATGTACAGTATAAAGAAAAACATGACAGACAGATAAGTGCAATCACAATAATTCATTTATTTAAAAAATACCAAAAGTAGTCCAAATGACGATGCGTTGCAGTCCTCTATGGTGGAATAGAACAGTTTTGTGTAAGGAACAGAGCAGAATTTAAGTTGTTAATCATTGAAAATATTATCCAGATTATTATCCTTATCCACTCCGTGAAAGCGTGCATTTCTCCTTCAAACACACCTCACCAGAAACACGGCATATTTTAAACACGCAATCTGTGACGAAGCGGGCGAGAGCCGATGAGCGTTCGATTTTCCTGCCGTAAAACCTGTGATAAAGCTTAATGGTTAAACGACTGCAGAAATGTTATTCATTTTAAGAGTTTAAAGTCTTGTTTCTTCTAAACAATTTTCAATTTTTTATTTAAACATGCAGCGTTAAATGGTGTCTGTTGAACATGTTTTGTTGTGACATACTGTAATTTAAGATTACAGTTTTACAGTTTCTGTCTTTTACACCCCACAGGAATCTTCAGTGACATAGAAGACAGCATCTTATGCCGAGCATTCAAGAAATGGTGTGATGAACAAAGAGTGGACCAATAAACATCATGTAACAGTATCACTGCACCTGAAAGGTTGAATCTTAACATATTGTTATAAAAGTAAGAAATATTTAAGAGAATACATCAGGTTATACGAATACAAACAAAGGAAACTGTAAAAACCACTGAATATTATTTTAATGGACACTTTCATTCTCAATACAACTGTCACGTTTAACCCCAACACTGACACGGCCACATCTGTGACCATTAACCTTCATCATGAAGCTTCCAGTTGAAGTTTTATAAAAATCTTTTGACTGAAAGGAGTGATTTCCCCGTTAGGTGAAAAGTGGGCCGACTTCCGTTATAAATTCACAAGCAATTCATAAGGAAATTTAACAACAACAAAAAACATTAAACGCTATTTTAAGTCTCTTAATAACATTCTCTTAAATAACATTTGGTTAAGCTTCAAAAACATAATACAAAAGTATAGCAAAACAAAAATCCGAAAAACTGGACACTTTCATAAAAGACAAACCAATATGTATTTGGTTTTAAAAAACGTTTGGTTGAAGTTTGAATGGAAGCCACGCAGAGTTTTAAAGGCACCTCACCTCTCTTGTGCTTTACCTGTTACCTGATTGTCTGAATTATTGCTCAGAAAAAAAATGCAGCCATTTTGTTTGCTACAAATCCACAATACAATATGTAACAGCTTCATATTCATAACTGCATATTTAGACACTTTCACATGGAATTTGGCAAAGTTTAGTAGTCAACACTGTATAGTATTACATTCAATGACAAGTCAACTTTCAGTAGTTTCTTTCTAGCAAGCATAGACATATCACACACTAGTCTTGAAAGTGCTTCAAGACAACCCCACACTGTAAAAACTGTAATTTTACAGCATTTTACTGTATTTGACAAATTTTTGAAATACGGAAAAATGTCTAATTACAGAAATAGACTGCATATTTACAAGCTGGGTTTAAAAATGTTATTTTTCAGGTGCCCCAGCTACCTGAATATTCCTGCTTTTTTACAGGTATTTTTGACAGTGTAGTTTACGCAGGAACATACGTTCAGTCAGGTCGAGTCTCGAGTCAAACCCCGTTTCTGTGGTCTTGTTGAAGATCACAATGCAAGATTCCTTTAATTCCCTTGAGGATCGAACCCTTAAACCAGTTACAGTAGGTACCACAGTCTAAGACGAAGTCTAAAATGACATAAATAGTAAAAACAACACGTTTATAGAGACAGTTCAACGCCCAAAGTTAAAAATCTTTCATCGCTCATTCACCTTCATATAATTGCCGCAGAACAGAAAAGAAGATATTTTGAGAAATGTCTCAGTGGTTTTGTGTCCATACAAGAAGCCAATGAGGCCCCAGTGTTGTTTGGTTACCAACATTCTTTGAAATATATTATTTTGTGTTCTGCAGAAGAAAAAAAGTCATACAGGTTTGACATGACATGAGGGCAAGTAAATGACAAAATAATTTTTACTTGGCTGAATTGTCAGAAGGAACAGTTCTTACTGTCGTCATCTACTCACTTTCATATGCATACATAAAAATTCAGATTTCTTAATATTTGAGGTCGAATATTTCCAACAAATAACAACAGTTATATCAAGACAATTTTCATTTGGGCTTCCAAAGATTTGGAATATAGGGCATGGATATATTTAGGAACTTGACAGCTCCAGTCCCCATACACTTTCATTTGAAAATTTGTGCTCTGTGAAAGTCACAATTTGGGACACATGGGGTGAGTATATGACAACTAAATGTTCATTTTTGGCTGACCTGTTCCTTTAAGTACAAGGTAATGTAAGGCACTTTACAATGTTCTGTCTCGGCCTTCACTACCTACATTACATCTTCAATCTTTCAATGAAACACGTGTTGATTTCTAAACTCAAAGTAACCTTTGCATAGTTCTATAAAACAACAGATACAGTTATAGTTGCACTTACATGATCATTACAGTGGCACACACGGATACTTCTCAAAAGGCAAATATGAGTACCTTCACTACAGCAGAAATATACAGTAACAGTACAGCTTATTATTACATACATACACAGACAGTCATTTTACACTATGTAAGCATTTTAAAAACCCAAACAAGTGTTAGAATATATAAACATTTTGATGCCTATCTTTTCTTCTTCTTTTTATCATTTTAAGGTATGAGCATTTTTCTCAATTTCTGCAGTTTTTGAACAGTCTTAAACAAGGAGATACATAACCACCAACATCAAGGAAATAAGAGTTAAAAAGATGATTAAAAGTTCTTTAAGAACAATGATTTGAAATGAAGTTTGCTACAGGTATATTATTGTTATTCTTTCAGTATTCATGAATTCACATTCCCACGGATGTATTCAGTGCTATTATTCTGTGAGAAGCACTGAATTCACAGGTATCCTCTAGACACGTTATATTCAAAAAAATATATTAAATAGAAAACTGAAGAACTTTTGCGTAAGAACCAAGGCACTGCACATAACCACGGCCTGACCATGACAGTTTTTAAAAATGTGCTTCAATGACACACATGGCAACTAACCATAACAGACCATAAAACCCACAATACGCTGTCCAGTGGTTTTCTTCTAAAAGTATTCACTGCTGGTATAAAGCGGAGTATTGCTAAAGGATTTTGGCACAGGACGATGAATATTGCCAATGCATTAGTGAAACCATCGAATGTGCATTTCTTGCATGTGCATTACAGTCATGTAGCCTCAGGGACTACAGGTTATTATTGCAGTGGAATAATCAGTGACATGAAATGATTCTCATCAGACCAAATAAAATAGAATAAAAAATAACACTGAATATTGGAAAAATATTGGCCTCTATTATTTGACAATTATTTAGCCCAGATGATGTCTATGTTTTTTGGAAGACTTTTACATTCGATAATGTTAAAATAATTTGTGAATTAACACTCAGGTGAATTATTTTTTGATGTTTACGATTTATGTTAAAGCTGCAATCCGTAACTTTTTGGTACATAGTACACATTAACAAGTACATAAACAATCAGTGTTTCAAACTTTCCCACGACTCACAACGGTGAGCTGAAAACGGATTATAAATTGAGCTGTCTGCTACAATTTTATGGGAAACTTTCAAGTAACCCGCACATTTATGTTGCAAACAGAGATGGCGATACAGAGGTAAATGTTACGGATTGCGGCTTTAAAGAAATCGTTCACCCAAGAATGACATTTTTATTCTGTACCCATCCCCATGTTGTTCTAAATCCATAAGAATATTAATTCAACTATTTCGTAAAAAGACAGTTCTTGTCCTTTCGAAGCTTAACAAATGGGGTGAATATAAACTGTACAGTAAAGGTCATTGAATGGAAAACTGTTCAGATCCTTCTAAATGAACATAAATGATTTTATGCAGCGAAAACGGGTTTAAAACAACATAAGGTTGAGTAAATAACCATTTTTAAGTGCTCCTTTTTAACTCCTTAATGCTAATGTTTAGTGAAGTTGTCACTTGATATCTTAAGCTAAATGGCGAGTATTATCCTTCATTCCGTTCCAAGTATATAAACAAGAAGTATTTTTTAAACTGTGCGCAAATATGCTACTGTACAACCAGAAGAAACCACTTTTATACTATCCCAAATTGGACTAAATGATATTCTAAACACACCGATGCAAAGTTAACCAATCTACAGTATGAAACTGATATTACGCACAGATAACGTATTATAACACAATAAAAACGTCAGGAGGGATAAGGTTGAAACACGGTAACATGAGTGTAAAAAAAATAATATTACTTTGCGCTTGACACAGAACAAAGTCAAAGTGTCAATCTCAACAGAACAGCCAAAACGAACGTTTTTATTGCGCTAACAAACATGCTCGTTTTCTTCCATGCTCATGCTGTTCTTACGGCGGCCTTCTGTCGAGACGGAGGGGAGAAGTGGGTTGCTCGTTGCTACGGGTGACAATGTGTCGTCCATCAGGATGTCGTCGAGTTTAGCTCCGTGTGCCTTCGGCACGAGACCATATGCCCCTGCATCAGCGGACAGGTTAGGGCCTGAACCGTGGGCGTCGTTAAAGGTGATTGTACCGTCATTAAGGTCTAGGGTGCTGGTTCGGCCCATGTCCGGGCAGGAAGACGGGTGTGCGTGGGGGTACATATCCTGGGTGCAGTCTCCGAGGACTGCCTCTCGTTTTATAGCCCGGGCCGCCAGCTCGGACGGACAGAGCGCAGAAGAGGCGATCGCGAGTCCATGTGCGCGAGCCTGCATTTCTAACTCCTGGATCAGTGAAGAGTATTAAATAAAGAAAGATGGCTCATGTCAATGGCTGGCGAGAGTAAAGCAGTAACTATTTTGGTTCAAATTTAAGTCCAGTGTTTTTAATGATCAGAGGTACAGTAGTGGCCAAAAGTGATGTCCATTTATACAACACTTGCTCTTATTGAGCCAGTAAGATGCAGAAAAACAATTTGATAGCAATTTCACACTCTAAAGTGTTAGATTGATGGAATACACAGTAATATTCTTGAAAGTGAGAGATTTCATTTGATAGATGACTTATCCATGTTTTGCAAGTTTGTGTGATATAAATTTGAAATCGAACATTATTCGTATGATTTTCGCAAGGGGGGAGGGTTGGGAAGACAAATTCAGACTTTATCATGTTCTTTTATGTAACAAATGCAAAATTGGTGGAACTGAGGTGACTCACAACCTAGAGATTTGATGATGCAATATATTGGACCCACCGGTGGGTCTGTGGGGAGCGGAGCTTATCGGACTAAATTATTTGACAAATCTGTGATTTTTGCCAAGCCTTCTAAATTCTTCCCAAAGCTAAGATTCAGTTTACAACCCGAGGACAACCATGCAATATGAATACATCATTTTCAATATATCTTTAACCATTTAACTGAATAAAGGCTAAATGTGTCAATTTCCCAGAATTGGACGTTGCTTTTAGCTACCAATGAATGTATGATATTATACAATGATATTAACTGATATCATATTAGATGACTCGATATTCAAACATAATAATAATTTTATATTTGATTATTTCAATTGAATGATTCAACATTTATTTAATTATTAAATAAATGTTTATTAAATGATTTGAGTAGAACCTGAAAATAGATAGTGATCATACTGTTATCCGTTTATCAGCTTATCAAGCAGTTCTCAGCCATTATTAACAATGTAATTATTAATAATATAATGCTGGCAAAAATGAAGGAGGCTGGTGCTGTATCTTAACCAGCATACTGACAACAACCTTGTTTCTGGAACGACGTTTAACGTGTTATAAACATGACATAAGCTACACAAAATCCTATCCGAGCAGTCAGACCGAAACGGACTTCCAGATATGTCATCTGAATATGATTTCATATAAAATCTGAATGTATTTTGAAAGAGTTGATGTGTTTTTTTGTTCACACTTGCTAAATTCCAATCGGATATGCACAAAAATTGGATTTGGACTCAAATTTGGATTTGGACAGATTTGGTAGGTTGAACATACAGTAACTCTCAATCCTTCACATTACTGTATTTCTCAATGTCTTCTATACTATTTGAAATGATGACAACACAAGCGTATTCCTACATGAAGTGGGTTCACAGGCCTGACTCACCTGTATCCTGAGCATCAGATGACGGTTGGCATGTTCGAGCTTCTTCTGACGGTTCTCCAGTTCTTTGGCACGTTGCTGCTCTCTCTGAAGTTTTCTGATGTAGTCCACAGAAGCTTTAAGAATGGTGCCCTTGTTCCAGCGCATGTCCCTGAAGAACACACACAAACCACAAGCAAACCCTCAGCTGACGGCAGCACGTATAACAAATATTACAGTCCGCTGTGATAAAATCATCTGTTCATTTGGTTCAATTCTGTTGACCACTTTGATCCTTACGGGTCGTTTGATTTCGGGATCATAGTCCCTAGTTCTTTGATTCGGTCGTTGATGTTGAACCTTCGTCTTCTCTCAACTAGAAAAGATGCAGAAAAACAAGTCATACACCACAAACACGACTGACTCGAGATACTATTCAACATGACCTCAAAACACTCACTCAGATTATGGTTGTTCTTTTTTTGCCTTTCCTTTGCGAGAGCGCGAACTTCTGCCTCTATAAAAAGATTAAAAAATGTGAGAGAAGAAACTACTTTTACATTTTGTAAAAGTCCTGCTTCAGTTTATTTATATGTATTTTTTCATCACCTACCACCAGTTCCTATAAAACGTAATCGTTTTTTTTTAGATTGTTTTTTTTTTAAAACCAATCATTTTCTTTTAGAGAAACACAGGCATGCAGACAATGGAGAAGATCATTGAACGTACCCACAGGAAACCCTTCAGGCCTTTGATAGTTTTCAAACTTGCCGCAGGAGCTGGGCTTCTCCATCATGTGCATCATGGCTGGAGATGGAATAACTATGCGGCACATGATGACATTTTTACATTTCTTTAGGCTTACTGTTATCTTCTGTATTACATGGCTTGAGGTAAAACACATTACAATACAAACACACATTTGTTTAAAGGCCTGAAGGGTCTTTGCTATTTAAACTTCGCTGTCTGAAAAAGCAGCTTTAATCATTTTTATTTAGAGTCAGTATGGATAAATGAGACTTACCGGAGTATTCCCTTTTAATATTGGGCAGGTTAGCAGGGCAGGAGTTACTGATAGAAATGACATGAGGAGGAATGCCGGGGTACATGTCCATGAGGTTGGCCGACACAGGAATCTACAACATAATAAAACGTTTACATATCAACTGACTGTACTCAAAGTCCATTTAGGGAAGTCGTGCCACTCGGCGGCCATGTTTGCGATGTGCCTCTGGGCAGTTATTACATAATTCAAACAATACGCGAATGGGAAATACTGATATTTCTTCAATCGCCGGCTAAAATCCCAATTAAACGACATAAAAATAACGTAAACTGTGCCATAACGTTTGTTTCCTATGATCAAATTGTGCTTAAAAAAACATTATTTTTCATGTTGCTTTAGATACTACGCATGCGAAAAGCTTCGCTAGGAACATTGCGTTCCTCCCCATTCATTTCAATGGCAGTGACGCTGATCTTGTTAATATTAATATCTTTGCTGTACTCAGCTCCACCTTGATTCCACAGAAGAAAGACATAAAAACGTTAATAATAGCAATTAGACAGTAAAAGATTTGACATTTTTGGTAAACCTTCCTTAAAGCGCAGCTGAGAACACGGCAGTCGCTGACAGACAGACATTAGATCAGGTAACGAGAGCTGGATCAAAGTGCTTTCTGGGATACTGACAGGAACATTGGCTTCTTTTGAGACAGAATAACGAGTTTATTGTGACCAATAACTCAACAAAAATCTATCAAAATATAAAGGCGTGCAGCTTCACACAATCCTTAAAAGCATAGTTGAATGAAAATTTGGTCACCATATTTACACTTACAGGGCTGGGCGTTAACTTTTTTTGCACATAGCACTGGTGCTACAGAGGTTTAATATTTACTATAGCAAACTGCAGTAAAAGTCCTAGATACTATGATGTTTTTGAACCTTCTTATAGTATACTACAGTTTTGACTACAGTAAATCAATTTACAACAAGGGTACTACAATTTTCTATAGAAAATACAATAGTACGCAGATTTTTTTTCACCCGAGTGTTCAGGTTAACGGGACTTTTATTTTAACGGGTTGTTGCGAAGACGCTTAAGTTTCAGCATGTTTGACTGTAGCTTTCCTCAATCAGTGAAATGCTTGTGAAATAAACTTTCAGAGCAACTCTGGAGATGACGTTCATATCCTCATACAGTCCAGACGCAGACAAATCTACGAGTGTCACGTGAACAATACGTTAAACTGTGCAACTCGCAGATGACATATTTATATGACAGGATTCCATATCCGCGTCTGCATCTAGTTTTATGGATTCAATGCAGCCGGAAAATGAGTTTCAATCGCAAAATAGACTAAAACTAAGTAAAATAGCAGTGCGCCACTGATTAACGTCACAAACACTGGGAAATTTATTCTTCGCAAAGACCGATTTTTTCGTAGCATATGCGACATATATGATGCACTGTACAGCCCTGATTTGTATGATTCAATAAATTTGGAAAACTTTATGTATCCCATATCCCATGCGATTACAATAAATAGGGAACCGGAAAAGCAAGTTACAGCAAAAGTCTCTTTTGAGAGATTAAAAGCGTCAGTGCCATTCATTGTAAATACACAAAAATGTACTAAAAACAATTTTTTTTGCAGACAGACGACAACGGACAAAGAATCCCCATTCACACAAATCTGCAAAAACAAATGCTGTATTTTGCATGCCAGGCCAGTCACTGGGACATACTAATACAAAACAGAATTGGCTGCTTTTGCCTAGACGACACTTTGATTGTTAACAGTCACGATCATCAAAATACAGCCCTTCTTTGCATTTATGTATTTATACATTATTTCATATGTAATGTTTACTGTATACTCACATTGATTTAATCAGTGAAGCATCACTTATTTAAGTTTATTACTGCAGTGTATCATCACTAAACTCCGGCCTTTTGCGATGAGTTGTGGGTAATATTAGCCGTTGAGTGTCCATTGATCTGCATTTTCACCGGAAACAGTAGACCATCCGGGTACTTTCAGAATACTCATTTCATCATACTATGATTTGGGACATACTACTTATTTCAAATACTATTTAGGACGGATAGTATGCGAATTGGGACAATCAGAACACGTAATATGCGCATGATGTCACTGTTTTTACTAACTCACATTTTTGTATAGACGGTTTCATTGGACGCACGCGCTTGGCCTGAAGTTATCGGTCTGGCTAGTGGCCAGTAATATAACAATTTGTTTTATATTTAATTGATATGAATATTCATTTAGATTCATATTTTATTGTATATTAACTTGTATTATATTAAATTAAAACAACTGAACAGTTATTTATTCTTTACATACTGTAGGTCTACCGGAAGTTACAGTGCCCTCCACTATTATTGGCACCCTTGGTGATAAATATGAGCAATGAAGGCTGTAAAAATAAATCTGTATTGTTTCTTGTTTTGATATTTTATTTTTTTTAAATCTACAAAATTTCATTCAAGTAAAACAATTTGAAGTGGGGGGAATATCACATTGTGAAAAAAATGTTTTTCTCTTATACAACCTGGCCACAATTATTGGCACCCATGGAAATTCTTATGAGTAAAATATCTCCCAAGTATATTCCCATTGATATTTACATTTTCTGAGCACACCAAGGTGACTAGAAACATGATGTTGTTCACAGGAGAATAATATTAAGTAAAACCCCCTTAATCATTCATCTCAATGGGTAAAACCAAAGATTATAGTTCTGATGTGCAGCAAAAGATTGTTGAGCTACACAAAATAGAAAGTGGATTTAAAAGGAAATGGTTGAAACCATAAAAATTCCCATTTCCAAGATCAGGGCAATAATGGACTGGAGATGTTGCAAATCTGCCTGAAAGAGAATGTGTGTCTATTTTGTCTTAATGCACAGCAAAAATAATATTTTGAGTGGCCAAAGACTTTTCAAAGATCACAAGTGGAGAATTACAGAAATTAGTTGAATTTTATTGTCAGAAAAATCTGACAATCTGGAGAAATTCTTTATGGAGGAATGGACTCAATGTATTCTCAAACCTCATCAGACCGAAAAGAAAACACTCAGAGCTGTTTTTCTTATAGATTGAAGTTGCGGAGTGTATGAAATACAAGGTGCCAATAATTGCCAACGTGTATGGAAGAAAACATTTTTTTACAATGTGATATTCCCCCCACTTCAAATTGTTTTCCTTCAATGAAATGTTGGAATTTTGTAGATTTTTTAAATAAAAGATCAAAAGATTTATTTTTACTGCCTTCTTTGCTCATATTTACCAAGGGTGCCAATAATAGTGGAGGGCACTGTAAGTTTGGGCCACATAACATTTATTTTGTTGCCAATCACCTATCTATAGTTTACACAGTATACTGTAGTCATGGAACACTTACACATTAAAACCCATTTTGCCTTTGTGTTTTCAGATCCTGTAAATAAACAGCCAAACCAGTTGAAAATGATGCTGTCTAAACGGACCCCTGAGTGTTTATATGGTTTTTGTAACAATTAAAGTAGAGGGAAAAAGTAAGATGTATACCGTGTTGGCCATCTGAAGCGCAGGGTCCAAGGAGAGTCCCATTATATCATCATTGTAGCTTGATTCCAAACTAATTATGTCATCAATGACGTCATCCATCTGAGAAAAATGAAAAACAAAGCTGTCAGAGAATAAGTAGTACAGTATAATCTCCATGCTGGAATACTGCGACAGCTCAAATCAATGAGTTCCTTTGTCAAAAATCAGAACCTGTGTTGTTTCTCTCCTTCGACTCTCTCTAATCTATTAACACTCATTTTAGCACTGAACTCTCTATATCACACTGTTAGTGATGACGCGATACACGCCAGCTGTTCACAGACGTGTCAACAGTAAGGCGGTTCGCTCTGCTACTTCTCTGCTCGAGGCAGATCTTTAGTTTGCTTTGCATCAGCACGTAATGACATCTTATTTGACATCAAACACTGTGAAATATTTGTCATTGAATTTGTCTTGTTCTAGTGTGAAATTATTGTATTACTGTAAGGGTCTTTAAAGTTTGACTATTGGTTTCTTTTTTTAATTGATTTTGAATCGAGTATTCTCTATATTGTCGATTGTAATACAGCAATAAGAACATTCTTGTCTAGACAATGTGTTTTATTATCATTAGGTAAATTCAATACAACAAATAAATACATGTCATTATTTAAATAATCAAGCAATTTTTTACATTATGATTATAATTGGGGGAAATTATGCGTTTAATTGTTATAAAACAAGACCACAATGCAAAAAATATTACTGGTACAAATACAGACTTCGTTTACGTTATGAAAAATATACTTTCTATATATTTTGTTTCTTTTAACATTAAATTAGTGCTTAAGAGTAGTCCATATTACATTTGTATTGTACACATTATAACATCAAAACAGTAAAGATTTGATATCAAATCTGGAGTAGCTATACTGGTGTAGAAACGATTCCTGCAGACTATTGCATGAAAATAGTTGAAATATTCGGTGTTTTCACAGGTTCATTACCTCTTTCTCGCAGTTGGAGTTCAGTGTCAGTAAGGCCATGGGACTGTTGGGGGCGCTGTTGCCCGGCCCATGAGGCATTCCCCCGTGATCTGTGGCCTGGCTGGGGCACGGCAAACTCAACGCCTGTGATCCGAGCTTTCCTCCCAGACTAGTGGTGGACAGATACGCTTTCACCTGCTGCCTCTGAGCCTGCTGGATATGATACTTGGTGGGATTTTCAAGATGGGTTTGAACCTACAGAGAAAGAGAGTCAGCTAATACAATTTAAAATATTGTCAAATGAAGTCTATTTTTTTCATTTAAAGTAAATATTTTCTACATAGAGTAAATATTCCAAAACAATCTCACCTAAAAATTAAAAACAAATACCAAACCAACAAAGGCTTCACAAACACTGCGATTTTACAACATCTGTAATTTTCAGTTTCTTTTAGGAATGATAAACTTTCCAGTCTTAAAACAATAAAAGCTTTCTTAAGACACAAGCTACATTAAACGAGTCATGAACCGGGGGTGGGGGGGAAGAACCCAAGTGCAGGCAGGCTTGACATTAAACAAGGTTTATTTAACATAAAAACGTAACCAATAACCCACGAGGGGGTAAAACAACAATGAGAAAGGGAAATAATAATCACAGACTAACCGGGAAGATAAACTAACTGAACTAACTAACACAACACTTGACTGAACTAACACTTACTAAACTAGACAATATCTTTCAGGAACCCAGCGACGGAACAGGACAAGAAGTCTTTGCAGACTGTTAACAAATACGAACTCGCACAGGACAGAACACACAAGGGCATTATAAAGGGAACCAAATCAAGAGGGGAACAGGTGTGGGGCATGAAATCATTAACAATCAATAATAAGGAAACGAGAGGGCGGGGACATAGACGAGACCCAAGAGAGGGCGTGGTACACCATAGCAAGCAATACCACATCTCTATCACACTAAACGCGTGGGTCTGTCGTGATTCTACAACAAGACTCGGAAACTATCACCAGAAACGCCAGGTCACATTTCTAATAGATGTGTAATCGCATATTATTTGTAAAATTAGTAATATTAACAGTAATTTTCCAAACTTTACTCCCATCCTAATCATAGCACTATTATTCATCCCTCAACAGCCTTTACTGCATGTTCCTCCTCCCTGTGAGGCATTTAAATAAAATGACCTTTATACTCATACTTTCTGACCTGTCATGACTCAAAGCACAATAATAATTGTTATTTTATCATTGCATCTACACTGTTAAAAAAATCTTACAGGCTTTTTCCTGTAAAATTACATGATATAAGGATATATAATAATTTGTTGTCCCCAATTTTTCTTGTAAATTTGCTGTCTTTTCCTGTAATCTTAGTTTTTGCCCGTCTTTCAAAAACACACAAAAATGTAATGTTTTGCATGGAAAATCTATAAAAAATAACAGAAAAATTATGCTACAGTGTATTTTGTTCACAGCATATACAAGCAAATACAAAATTCCGCTAATACAAAAATATTTTTTCCTTTATGTAAGAGATTGTATCGGTGTGTACAGGATACTTTCACTTTGACCTATTAGGAGCATCTCTTAAAATGGAAAAACGTCATTTAAACACTCTCATGTCATTCAAAACCTGTATGACTTTCTGCAGAACGCAAAAGAAGAAATTTTAAAGAATGTTAGTAACCGAACAACTTTAGACCCCATTGACTTCTAATGTATGGAGATGAAACCACTGAGACATTTCTCAGAATATCTCATTTTGTATTCCACAGAAGAAAGAGTTATATACAGGTTTTAAATGGCATGAGGATGAATAAATGCTGACAGATTTTTTTATATTTAGATGAATGATCCCTTTAAATAAACAGAATAACCTTTACATTGTTAAAAATACACATGCTTAATGTCCAGATCCTCCGAACTTGTAAACTCATAACGATGACATTCAAGCATATTTAAACGCTTGTAAATAAACCACCGACACAAACCGTTTGACCTGCTAAAAACGACTTGCCAAGAAATTGAGTCGACCGAATAGAAAGGCAGCTGGTTGTGCCTAAAAACACTGTGAAACACTGATCAGTTTGTCTTTTAACCAATTAGGCCAAGACACAACGAACACTATTGATGTTGTGCTGTTTTCTGTCTAATATGACTGTGAGCATTTGCGGAGCAATGTTTGACGTCAGCGTAATGTTAAAACAATGAAGTCTCTCACTCCAGCAACTCAAAATTCTCCCACCTCCATCCTATTTACAGAAGAGTTTCTGCCCCCTAACACAGATTTCAGCACATGAGAAAGACTGATGTGTGATCGCAGACTGCAAGATAGTCACTGAACTAAAAAAAAAGATTAACCAGTTAAAGCAGAAAATAAATAAGGTTATTATTTTTGAATTTATTTATTTGTGAAAGGAAATGGTAAGTAGGGCTGATAAACGATTAATCACATCCAGAATAAAAGTGTTTACATAATATAGGTCTGTCTACTGTGCATATTACTTTTGTATTTATAAACAAATACACATACATGTATTGCCTCTACAGTTGTGCTCAAAATGTTGCGTGCCCTAGGTAAATAGGACCAAAGAAGGCTGTGAAAAGATTTTGTTTACAAATCTAACCTTTCTTCAGAGAATAAATATTTTTCAATTGGGGGAATCTCATTATGAAATAAATGTTTTCTGTAATACACATTGCTCATAATTAATCATACCCCTTGCACCTCTTACACCCACGCATGTTACGTCTTTATGAGTAGAAGTGTACTGATAAGCGAATTGCTGAAGGTGGCGAGACGAAATGGAGTGACTGGATACGCCGCTTGCGCAATATAATGATTTTGCGCATTAAATCAAAAACGCACAAAAATTATATATTGATCAGTTTGGCAGTCTAGAGCATAACTAGCATAACTTTTGTGACAGGAATCTTTTTCTCAATGTACAGACTAAAAGAGCTAAAAGCTAAAGGAGGTTCTGTAAGGAATTTAAGTATTGAACCTCAGAAAGTATGAATCAAAACTTTGCTTCATTAACACGTTACACGTTTACAGTTCTGTGTGCATTCTCACAAAGCTTCTGATTATAACACAACATTATTTTACAACATAATTGATTTTAGCATAAAATGAAACTGTTATGATCTCAAACTGGGTAAGTGTTACTGGCTTTAAATAAATGGTGTTAAAACATATTTAATGAATGTCAACCGTGAATTCAATATCTTGCGTCTTTAGTCTTGTGCTGTAGATGCTCTCCATATTGACACTGTATATATCAGTATTCATCCAATCATGAGAAAAAAAATGGGCAATTTATGATGTACGTATAATGACAATATGGGAAGACTTTGCAAGTTTTGATTTCGTTACAATGGCGGCAGTGAAAAGTTGTGTATATTAACTGCGTTAACCCCGTCTCAAAGACTAGTACAAGCTCCACATCTTTCAGCGGGAATGGCAAAAGTCAATTCCATAAGCCGTCGTGCCGCCGAACTTTGTTCGTCTGTTTTGTTTGTTTTGGTTTTGCGTGAACAGCCAATAGTGAAACTGATCCTCTACACACATTCCTACATCAGGATTTTTCTCCAGTGTTTTCATCTTATTTTCCTTCTTCCCAATGCTAAATATGCCGCGGAATGAAACGGGCGCTGCTAATTACAGGCATTCTTGAGTGAATTAGCGTTCGGTGTGTGCTAAGACTGTTCTTGCCTTTGTCTCCCTCCTTAACCTGATCCTGTACTTAATTTCTAAAAAGATCAAGGGTCACTTGGCTAATGAGGGGGCGATCGGTCTTTAGACAAACTCATCTGAGCTTGAATGTTTTCACTTTAAGCTCCAGAGGTTCTGCCTGGTACACCTAAGCTAATTTCCTGTAGATTTGGGAAGGGGGCTGCTAAGCTAGTCTGAGACGGACAGCCTCAAAACATTTTTGCTCTTTCTTTCTTTTGATCGTTTGGTCATTTTAATTCTGATAAAAAAAGGAAAAAGCCTTCGCTCTCTCTTGTATAACTGTAAATGTACTGTTCGTACCTGTATGAATTTCTTAGTTCTGATGAACGCAGAGAAAGATATTTGGAAGAATGTTAGCAACTGACATTTCTGGGACATCATTGACTACCAAAAAATTATTGTATCATTTTTTTGGTCTGTTGAACACAAAAGAGGATATTTTGAAGAATTTCGGAAAGCAAACAGTTCTAGGGCACATTTGACCACCATTTTAATTCTTCCTACTATGGTAGTCAATGGTGTCCCAGAAATTTTTCCAAATAACTTATGTTATGTTCAACAGAGGGGGGGGGTGGGATTGGGGTGTGGTTGGGGAGGGTAATTCATGACAGAATTTTCATTTTTGGGTGAACTATCCCTTTAAGCGAGTGATGTTTCTAAAGGTTAAAATATAACAAAGACATGACAAAACCAAAGAAAAATTCTCTGTTCCAAGTAGTTTCAATCACTTTTCTCTATTTTTCAAATATGCTACCAATAACCAGTGGTGGACAGTAACTAAGTAAATTTACCTGAGTACTGTACTTAAGTACACTTTTTGAGTTTCTGTACTTTACTTGAGTATTATTTTTTCTGAGTAGTTGTAGTTGTACTTTAACTTCACTACATTTGAAAGACAAATATCATACTTTTTACTCCACTACATTTATAAAAAGGTCCAAAGTAGAAAATGGTTTCTATGCAGCGGGTTTTCCGGTGTGCGTCATTTATCTTGCTTGCGATCTTCCAGGACCTTTTAATGTTGCCAAGTATTTCAGTTTTTCTAAGCTCGCTGTTTTCCGGTAAGCTTTGAATGGCCATTTTGCATATTTTTTATGCAAATCTGGCAACTCTGGGATCTTCCCCGCTAAACTAATGTAAACGTAGGCGCTGCTACACCGTTGATAGCGCTCTAAAAAGGCAAACAGAACAATAACAGACGAAAAGGGCACATGTTAAAGTGTGGTGTAATCATCTGTGGGTTACGATCAGTCAAAGATCGTAGAAACATTGTCATGAAAATGATCGGCATAACGGCTAAACGGTAAATAAGCATCATATACACCTTGAGCTACACGTGCGTGTTAATTTCTGATCTGCTGCTATATCATTTAAAGCGATTTGAAAAATGAATAATGTTTTTACTGAAGTAACTATAGTTGAAGTATTCCTGTTGAAATAAAAACAATAGAACCCTGCCCAAAATACAACATAAAATGTCATGGATTTAATGGTTATAATGGGAATTGTAATATGGATACTTGTTGTCTACTTGTAGGCTATGTGATGGATTCTATTGGTTGGATGGTACCCAAACACACTACAAAGAGGAATTTAATTTAAATTCACAAATTCATTGTTTTTTTCAGCAGGGATGGTATTTGCAGTAAAACCACAGTATCCACATATATACTATTTTCTATATATAGGAACCATACTCCAATTAATAATCTTTAGTAAAACCACAGCAACTAAACATACCATAGTTTCATTATACTAGCTATAGTTTATGTTTGTAGTTAAATTATGGTAATACAAATGATAATAAGTCCAACAAACACATGGCTTCTACACTTTACTATTTACAAGAACCTTACTACTTACTGGTAAATTGCTGCTAAAACTGGTTAAGGGAATATACAAAATAAAAGAACACTGCTCATAAATACATATAGGACTAGGGGGCTAATGAGGATAATTAGGCTGAATGATCATACAGGATTACATCTAAACTAAACATATATGTGCTAAACATATAAAGCTCTTAAAGGAGTTGCTCACTGCAAAATTTGCCCCCATTGACTTTCCATAGTAGGAATAAAAATCAATGGGGGCAAATTTTGAAGTGAACTACTCCTTTAATAGAACTGATACTGTGAGCTACTCTGTGTATTCAGTAGGGTGCTTCAGAGGCATAAGGTATACGACAATAAAACAATGCACAACTGACATAAAGGAAATTTACTTTTAATACTTGAGTACTTTTAAAAGCACGTACTTCTGTACTTTTACTTAAGTAAGAATCTGTCTTTAGAACTTTTACTTGTATTGGAGTAATATTTGACCAGTAGTATCTGTACTTTCACTCAAGTAAGGAAGTTGTGTACTTCGTCCACCACTGCCAATAACACATTTGTGGAGAACACTTGCTTATCATTGCTATTTTGTTGTGACTAGAAATTATTAATATAATGAATTATTTGTCCTAGACTTTAGCTCTGGCCACCTGTTCAGGGTGTTTCCCTGTCTGTGGCCTGAGATGCTGGGACAGACTCCAGCCCTCCCAATGACCCTACATAAGATAAGCGATAATGAACAAAAAACTTTGATGGACGTTAGTCTGTAGATCAACATATTTTTTTCATCATAAGAAACAGAATTTCAGTGTCCAAAGTGACCGCTGATACATAATATATGTTTTTTTGTATATTTGTTTTGCAGTCAAAATCAATCAACTTCAGGGCAATTTCAGGCATTCATTTGACAATGATTTCAATCTTTGACATGGCCTTACTCTGTCATTATTAAAGATATCAAGGTTATATTCTCACAGAATGTTCTTTACAGTATGTAGTATGATTTTATTTAGAAAACCATAAATTCACGCAAAATGACTTTAGCTGGGTTTGCACAGACTGGATCACATTTATTTAACAGAACATAAATAAAAACTAGGGACAATGAAATGTCAGTCTTTATTTCCCAATCTATGTCTATAATGTATCATTTTTGCATTTAAATACGTCAATAAGTACCGATAACTCAAATGCACATTTACTCTATCACTGTACTCTATTTTTTGCTCAATAATCTATTTCTCTGCATGTTCTGCACTGGTTTATTGTTGCTAAACCCACATCACACTGTGTGTGTTAGTTGTAGAATAAAACCTGAGCATGTGTTACAATGGAAGGCAGTGTGTGTTAACAGTCGACAGGCATTTGGTGGGTAGTAGGACCGGCATATCATCAGCTTAGCATAAGTAACGACTGACTGAACATAAATACTATGGTAGATTATGTAGTACATGCCCTTTTACTCATTTAATATAAGCAATCTGGACCAGACGTGGAAGGATCATCTTTTGTCCAACAGATTTTCCGCAACATCGTTTAAAGGGATAGTTCACCCCGAAATGAAAATTCTGTCATCATTTACTCACCATCTTGTCATTCTAAACCTGCATGACTTTCTTTCTTCTGCAGAACACAAAAGAAGATATTTTAAAGAATGTTGGTAATCAAAAAACTTCGGTCCCCATTGTCTTCTACAGTATGGACAAAACCAGTGCAAATCAATGGAGACCAACGGTTTTCTTTTACCAACATTTTTTTACATATCTTCTTTTGTGTTCTGCAGAATAAAGTCATACAAGT
Source organism: Triplophysa rosa (assembly GCF_024868665.1). Classification (NCBI taxonomy): domain Eukaryota; kingdom Metazoa; phylum Chordata; class Actinopteri; order Cypriniformes; family Nemacheilidae; genus Triplophysa; species Triplophysa rosa. The sequence continues at coordinate 18,028,301 of NC_079910.1, forward strand.
TTAAAATGTCAAGAGGGTGAGTAAACAATGACAGAATTTTCATTTTTGGGTGAACTACTGTATTCCTTTAACTCTATATGTCCTATATTTTTTCCATCCGTTTTTGTTCATTTTACAATCAATGTAAACTGAACTTCAGACATCAGTTTTATTTTTGCAATATTAGCAAGAGATAAATTATAGACAGCCTACAGCATAAAACATCAAATAAGCTGTGCAATGTTCTCTTTTGTGTTGCATTCATTCTATAGGATTTGGTTAAGACTGACTCTGGCGTGTTGGGTGGTCTTGTAATGTGTGATCAGCTTCTGTTAACAAGGGGCAGGACATGTAAATAGTAAAAAAAAGTATCATTCACACATCTACTGAAAACATAAATGCCTTCATAAATGCCCCTGAGGTGTTTCAGCAAAAGTGTGCAAAACCAACTTTGAAAAAATATATACAAATATATTCCTAGAGACACAACAAATTTTAAATAGCTTTAAATGCAATTTAAAAAATTAAATTATTAAACACGTTAAAAAGTTAATAGTTTATAAAACAACGAATAACTAATAATTATAAAATCAACATGACAGTAAATAAATAAATTAAACTGAGCACTTAGAAAATAAAAAGGTTACCAAATGTTTAAAACGTTTATAAACTGCACTTGAAAATAATCTTTTTTAACTACTGAGTGGACCTTGATGTGCCTGGTATAAATTTGATTGCATTAGAAAATAAAAAGGTTACCAAATGTTTAAAACATTTTCAACTATACAAGTAAGTTAACAAGCCGAGATCATAACATAGCAAGAAACATAACACTATCTTTAAACTAAGTACTACAAATTAAAACAGAGACATTAAATATCATCATTCACAAAACATTGTCACAGAATTAAACTTTGATCAATGCAAACAACTGTTTCTCATGCCACCAAACCCCATCACAGTGACAGCGCGGCGATCACTTTTTACAGAATAGGAAAAATTTACCGAGTGACATTAGCAGCTCGTCTCCATTGGGACGACGCAGATTTCGACGCAATTATCACAGTCTGTGCGCAAAAGCGCAGAGAATCAGTAACAGTCCACAGTTCTGTGGACTAACAAGGAATCAAAGCTATGAAAAGATTTTGAACGTAGCTGAGCAAATAGGATTAAAGATGGCTAATTCCAAGAGGCTGGAAACACAGCATGCATTAAAGAGGAATTCTCTAGGGAAAGATAATCCCCGTATGCATTTTAACACACTTCACTGTCCCCTGCCCACCCCGTCCTCGCCCCTCCTGTACAGACAGTATCATAATCAGACACGCTTGAGCTGATAAAGACTCCAGTTCAACTTGAAGTGAGCGGTCATGCTGAAGAACAAATGTATTATGTGCTAATGTCAACTGCAAAACATGAAGAGACTGTTTGAAATGCTGCGATAGAAAATTCGAAATATGACCTACAAATTAAATTTATATTTATGTCTAATTCTGTCCAGTCTTTTATACTTTTTAACAAAAACCCTGATGCTATAAGGGGGAGCTTTAAGGTCAGGTTTCCTTTCAGCTCAACTATGATGATAGAGCAACAGTTTGAAGGGAATCCTGGTAGACAAATTAGTTAAACTCAGTGGTGTAGTCGTAGTGGTATCAGTCGGCATTGCGTATACCCACTTGTGTAGTGCAGGGTATGCACGGGAATACGGCATATACCCTCTGTCATTTTTCCATGGTATGTCATAAAAGTCGTGAATAACAGGATGAACTGAATGAACTGCTGCCAATATTGTAGAAAACGCCTATGACTGATCTCAGATCTGATCGACCTCAGCGTTCTACAAGCGCTCATCAATCTAATTGAGATGGCAGATCAAATGAAGGAAGGCGGGAGTTGCTTTTGCCAGAAGCCCAGCTCGAGGTCAGTTTAACTGTGAAAGAGCGCAATGTAAGTAGCTAAATGTATTATCATAGAATGTAATTATCATGTCTCGTCCAAAAACGCGTGCAAAACGCTGGCTGCGTCGCTTTCTCAAAACTTGACGTTCTTTTATCACTCATTTACCTTTATGTCATTTCAAACCCAAATGCTCTTTCTTGAAACATAGATGTATAATATTTGCTATTGTATAATATACGTTAGCTATTGTTTTCTAATTTGCACTCTAAAAGTCTTAAAATGCACATCATCAAGGAAGTCAACATTTTTTTGGACATTGGTATTTCTAAAATCCTGCGTACTGCCCTTGTTGTCTCTTCATATAGCCTGTAGGCCAGGATTGATCGCAGAATCTGCACCTCTTCTGTGGCCATCACTCATTTCTGATACGAAAGTTCAAAATGTGCATAAAACCTTTGCTGGGCTGCTTTGAAAATGGGGTCATAAATTAACAGTATACCCACTTCTCCAGGCACCACTACACCACTGGTTAAACTGTTGACATGTTTATTGTTAGCATTAGCAATGAGAAAAATGAAGAGAAAATGAAAACTTTTGCCGAAGTCTCAGAAAACTCATAAATGTCTCCATTAGAGTTTCAGAACGGTAATCAAAAGTCAATATGAAATCAAACATTTCTCCTCAAATTGACCCAAATCCAGATTATTTTACCTCTATAATCTACACTGTAAAAAAATCCTGTAAAAAAATGGAACATTTCTGGCAGCTGGGACGCCAGAAATATACTGTCAAATAAGTTATCTTCCTGTAAAATTACATGTTTTCTTGTAAATTGCGATCTTTTGCTGTAATTTGACTAGTTCTTTGACTGTATTTCAAAAATAGACAAAATTCCTGTAAAAAACAAATTCCTACAGCTGGGCCGCCACAAATATACCATCTTCCCCCCCCCCCCAATAAAATTACACGTTGTTCCATGTTTTTCTTGTAAATGTGCAGTCTTTTTTTGTAATTTGACATTTTTTACCGTATATCAAAAATAGACTGAAAAATAGATTTTTTCCAGCAGCTGGGGCACCAGAAATATATTCCAAAATTTCCCCATAAAATGATGTGTTTTCCTTGTAAATTTGCAATCTCTTTTTTCAATTTGACGGTTTTTGAAAATTTTGTAAAATTATGGGTTTTTGAAACTCCATACTCTTTATGTATTTGAACAATTGTCTCATTTGTTTCTGTTTTTATTTCTTCTTAATTCTTTGGAGAAACATCTCAGACTAGGCTGACACTTAAAACACACCTGAGAGCTCATCAAATCTCCTAAACTATGAAACAGCAACTTCAGAGCAATACGTTTTCTCTGGGTCCAAACTGCCATATTACAAAAGATTTTAATGTTTAAAAACAACAAAAAAAGATACAGTACAACTTCCAACAAGCAAAGCCATTCAATTTTAGAGATTCAGATGCAGCTGATGTTCTGTTGTTACCTTCAAGACTTCCATGGGCACCTGGGTGGCACTGGACAGAGTGGCGGGTGCGCTGACGTTGATGGCGGGGGTCTGGGTGACGGAGGGCTGACCGTAAGATGCGCTCTGGCGTCTCTGCTGCTCGCGGCGCTCTTGCTCTTGGAGCTGCTCGCGCATCAGCTGCTGGCGGAGCAGGATACGAGAGGTCACGGCCGAGGAACCCAGCGGGGGCTTCGAGGAGCCATGCTGCTGCTCAGATGGATTACTGCAGACAGACAGACAGGGAGAAAAGAGAGACAGTCGACTGAGGTAAAAAACAGAGGCGGTGTCAAGGGAAAGTGGTGCATGATATCCTGGATAACTGACTAAATTCAAGACCTCTGAGATAAATGAAGAGTCCAAAGATTTAACAAGAATACAGATGGAGTGAAAACGTAGAAGCTATTAGGACAAGAAAGGCGGAGAAAGGACATCGGTAATCAAACCACACCCCATTGACTTCTATTGTATGGACACAAAACCACTGATACATTTCTCAAAATATCTTCTTTTGTGTTTCACAGAAGAAAGAGTCAGATTTTGAATGACATGAGGGTGAATAAATGATTAAAAAGTTTTTAAAGTTTATCTTTTTATTTATACTAAAGTCTAAGTTTAACAGGTCTTAAATTCACCGTCATAGTTAATGATTCACCGTCAAATGTTAAAGCGGTGTGTAGTTGATGTGTGTGTTGTTCATAAACAGGCCAAATACCTTTTGATACTGATTTAATGTGACAAATCGTAATGTAGATTCTCAGCCTTATAAACTTTTCACAAAAATCTGAAGGTGAAGACCCAAACCTTGAGTTTACTGACACTATTCTCAATCAAACGCTAGACTTTACTTCCTCCACATCAGCTGATGTTTTGATCACTGTGGCTGTTTACATTGTCTTTCTCACACAGCTTTAGAAAAACTTTGCTCCCGATATTTCGCCATCCGTTTCCATCTGGAGTGCCGCAAAGACCCGTATCCCTTGTTCTACGTCCAGCTGACGAAGGCAGAGGAAGTTACACAACGTTCCCTCATCCACTTTCAGTTCTCTTCATCAATCAATCAAAGGGGAACTGCTGTTACCAAACGGTGACCAATAACTCCAGGGATGTGCTGGTGCAGAAGCTGTGGAGATGAAGTTTTCAGAGCCCTTGATCCTCCACCGAGCAGCCGGCCCAAACCAGCTGTGCAGTAATCGCTCTAATTAGCCTGTCTGGCCCCGTCAAACACAAACCTTACTGTTTAAACACGCGTAATCTCTACTGCTTTCCATTTCTGTGTCTGTCTGAAATATTAAGAATCCATTGCTCATCCAGGTAGTTTTTTTAGTGCTTGTATTTTAATCAAATCAAAAGCCTTTTTAACAACACAATGAAAAAAAATCCCATAAAAAACGGTAACAACATTATTTGTAAAGTAATAGTAGTACATGTTTTATGTTCATTTACACCCAACTTGTAAGTTTGCAGTCTACTTCTGTAATTTCACATTTTTATTGTGTTTCAAATATATGTGAAAATTCGGTAAAATAAAAAAATAAAAAAAATAAAAAAATTCAGCAAAATCACGTTTTGCAGTGTAGGAAATACGGAAATAGTGTTTCTCTTTTCTTAAAGCTGTAAACTGTAATTTTTTTAAGTAAAAAGCAAAATCAGTTATTGAGTAAGTACATTAAAAAATCTGTATTCAAATGTCAGCTTGTCGTAAAAGACAAGTTTTAAACAGAGATGGCGATAGAGAGTCAAACGTTACAGATTGCAGCTTTAACTTATTAACTATAGACAGTTTTAGTGGCAACAACATAAACAAACGTTATGTCGCCCAAACTTAACTTATGGCAGACCTCCGCAAGGAACCGTTGAGTGTTTTATATGTAATTTAATACAATTACTATACCATAAAATATTCATATAAATTGATATCAAATGAATTAAATATAAAATATATAGTTATATTATAACAAAACACAGACCAGAACTTAACTTCTGGCCATGCGCGTGTGCCCTGATTAAACCGTCTATAGGGCTGGGTGGTAAGAAACGCAGCATATGCAGTATAACGTATTGACTATAAATGACTAAAGTATTGACTAAATTAAAAGAAAATACCATTGACGCATAATTATTTAACATAACAATAAGTTGAATTTGCTGATATCACAATATTGTTGCTATTCATATTGCGTATACTGTGACATATAACTTTCCGATTATATAAACAAATTCATTCTGATATAAGATTTTGGTCATATCCACCCCCACTGTTTACAAGTGGCAAAACGAAACTTTCGGTGCTGTGACTACAGCTGTTATATGGAAGATCTGTACTTCAGACCTACAGTAAATAGGAACCTAATGAAATTGTTGCTGTATTCAGTGTACCAATGTCTGTATTGCATGCAAATATTAGGGAAGAAAAAGAAGTCAAGAGAGCAGAGAAAGAAGAAATGCAGACGCATTGATTCTGGGTCAGCAGTGGCCAGCTCGCATGTCTTTGATGCATCATGCTTCCTCTTTTTATAAAATGATCATGATGCGTCTGGCACTACTGAATCATAACTTTGACAGTCCTTGAATAACTAAAACAGGACCAAATTTAATGTCCTTCATTACTTATGGTCCTTCAATAGCTGTGTTGATTCATTTGCTTATCGTACTACTGACAATCTGATTATGTGTAAATCATAAAAGATACATCAAGTAATAATGTAAAACTCTTTAAAAAATCCTTGCTCTTAGTATTGAGTCTACATGTCATGTTCCATGAAGATATTTTGTACATTTTCTACTGTAAATATATAAAAACTTTATTTTTGGGAATAACGGGAGCTGAGCAATGGTCAAATTTCAAAAGTAAATCAATAATTATAGCGGAAAACGTCTTGGTTACGGATGTAACCTCAGTTCCCTGATGGAGGGAACGAGACGTTGTGTCGAGCCGACAGATGGGGTTCGCTCTTGAGAACCTATCAACTTCTGACTAGTTTAGAAAAGGCCAATGAAATTGGCGAATGAAATTTGCATGCCGGACTCCGCCCCCGGATATCCGGGTATAAAAGGGAGACGGCGTGCTGCATTCATTCACCTTTTGGTCTGAGGAGCCTGAGCATCCCTCGACCGCTGCGGCGGGCGGCCAGCGTTGTGGCAAGAAGGACACAACGTCTCGTTCCCTCCATCAAGGAACTGAGGTAACATCCGTAACCAAGATGTTCCCTTTCTGTCGGTCTCTCGATGTTGTGTCGAGCCGACAGATGGGGTTCCTATGGAAAACGCCACAGCGCTGGCCTGGGCGAGTCAGGCGTGAGCGCTAGCATGAAATTGTAACCGTCCAGTGGAGAGGTAGGGGGTCCCAGAGCTTTTTAGAAAAAGGTGGGAAGCCCCTGCCACCGGCCATCACGGGCGGAGGCCTTGATTCTCTAACAGCGAGAAGCCGCCCGGCACCGTAAGGGCCACTGGGTAAGCATTATTCCCCCCTGGGGGAAAAACGCTACAGAGACCACTACCTACCATAGGGAGGAATTAGTGGAGACACCACATGGTCTCACCATCAGGGGAGAACTCATGGGAAAACGTGCGGACTGAAGGAGTTAACCGCAAGGTGGAGGTCCACCTAGGGAGGTCATGGGTTGCTGAGGTGGGAACCATTCATGAGGATACATCAGACGGAACCGCCCACGGGAGGGGGGGTTACCACATCTGGAGCACTAGGTCCGGTTAGAGCACTAGGTCCGGTTACCCAGTGGGGAAAGAAGGGAGGCGTAAATAGCCGCTGATCCCCCTAGAGGTAGGGAGAAGGGCTTTCGCAGGCATACGCCCTACCGGCTGCTGGTCCTACACATTGCCCTGCAGGACGCGGGCTGACACCGGTTCCACGCGTAGGTATTAGAACCTCACGAAGGTGTTGGGCGTAGCTCAACCCGCAGCTCTGCAGATGTCTGCCAGAGAGGCGCCCTGAGCCAGTGCCCATGAGGAGTGTGCCTCACTCCTAATGAGCAGGGGCGATCTTGAGATCGGTATGCCGTAGAGACGGCATCCACTATCCAGTGCGCCAGCCTCTGTTTGGAGACAGCCCTCCCCTTCTGCTGACCTCCAAAACAGACAAAGAGCTGCTCTGAGCATCTGAAGCTCTGCGTGCGGTCCAAGTAGAGGCGCAGTGCGCGTACTGGACACAACACGGATGGGTTGGGTCTTCCTCCCCGGTGGGGAGCGCCTGCAGGTTCACCACCTGGTCTCTAGGGGGAGTGATGGGAACTTTGGGCATGTAGCCGGGCCTAAGCAGGATAACGTAGCAGGATAACGTGAGAATCACCGGGCCCGAGTTCTAGGCAATCTGTGGACACGGAGGGTGCTTGTAGGTCCCCTACCCTCTTGGAGGTGAGCGCCATCAGGAGAGCCGTCTTTATCGTGAGGTGAGAAAGAGCGGCAGCACCGAGGGGCTCGAAGGGGGGGGCCTCTTGAGGCCCGCCACCTAGGTCACAAGAGGGTACGGAGCGCAGATGAGGCAGTAGCCTTCTCGCGCCCCTTAGGAACCTAATGACCAGGTCGTGCTGTCCCAGAGGCTTCCCAGCAACTGGGTCATGATGAGTGGCTGTAGCGGTTACATACACTCCCAGTGTGGAGGGGGAGAGGTTACTCTCCAGTCTCTCTTGAGGAAGGGACAGCACATTCCCGATCGAGCAACTGCCCGGGTCTTCTCACCGAGAAGAGCACCAGGACGAGAAGAGGCGCCACTTATGGGTGTATAGTGGCCGAGGCCCTAGCCTGAGTGATGTCCCAACCACCGCAGGGGGTGGGCCACTCAGGATCTCCTCGTCCCGTCCAGACATGGAGGTTCCAGGGGTCTGCCTGGGATGCCGTAACGTGCCCCTTCCCCTGGGAAAGCAGGTCCTTCGCCAGGGGGAGCGGCCAGGGGGGAGTTGTTGTCAAGAGCCTTAGCTCCGAGAACCAAGTCCGGTTAGGCCAATAGGGCGTAACTAGTACCACTTGATGCTCCTCTTCCCTGGCCTTGCACAAGACCTGTGCAATGAGGCTCACTGGGGGGAAGGCAAACTTCCGCTTACCCTGCGGCCAGCTGTGCGCTAGGGTATCTGTGCCGGGGGGTCCCTCGGTCAGGGAGTACCAAAGCGGAAATGGGAGGAGTCCAGGGAGGCAACAGGTGCGCCTGGCCGAACTGCTCCCATATGAGCTGGACTGCGCGGGGATTGAGTCGCCACTCTTCGCAAGGCGTCGACTGACGAGAGAGCGCGTCAGCTGTCTGATTCAGGTCGCCTGGGATGTGTGTGGCTCGCAGGGAGCTGATCACCTGCTGACTCCAGAGGAGGAGGCGTCAGGCGAGTCGTGTTAGCTGCCGTGAGTGAATGCCACCCTGACGATTAATAACCCCACGGCAGCTGTGCTGTCCTGACCGGACCAGCACGTGCTTGCCCTGCACGAGAGGTTGCCACCTCTTCAGTGCAAGTAGCACAGCCAACAACTCTAGGCAGTTGATATGCCAACGCAGGCGGGGGCCCGTCCACCGCCCCGACACTGCGTGCCCGTTGCACACGGCACCCCAACCCTGCAGGGAGGCATCCGTCATTGCCACGACGTGCCTTGCCCCTGCCCTAGGGGGACCCTGTCCGCAAGAAGGTCATTGAAGACCATGGGGTCAGGGTGCGTCGGCAGAAAGGCGTGATGACCATACGCCTGCTGCCGGTGTGCCACGCTCTCCAGGGAACCCGTCTCTGTAGCCAGTGTTGGAGCGGTCGCATGTGCATCGACCTGAGGGGGACCACCCCCACCGAGGATGCCATGTGCCCAGGTGCCTCTGAAAGTTTCAGGGGGACCGCTGACTGCCTGAAGTGTTTCAGGCAGTTCAACACTGACTGTGCATGCTCTGAGTCAGTCACGCTGTCATGGAGACAGAGTTGAGTTCCATACCGAGAACGAGGATGCTCTGCACAGGGGAGAGCTTGCTCTTTTCTCGGTTGACCTGTGATCCCAACCGATCTAGGTGCCGGAGCACTAGGTCCCTGTGTGTACACAACAGATCTCGCGAGTGTGCCCAGATGAGCCAGTCGTCGAGATAGTTAGTACCCGCACCCTCTCTCCTCGAGGGGAGTGAGGGCGACTTCCACGATCTTCGTGAAGACTCGTGGGGAAAGGGACAGACCGAAAGGGAGGACTCTGTACTGATACCCCGCCCGAAAGCGAGACATGACAGTAAGCGTCCTTCAGGTCGATTGCCATGAACCAATCTTGACATCTGGTAGACACCAGGATGCGCTTCTGCGTGAGCATCCTGAACGGCAGCTTGAGTAGGTACCTGTTCAGGGTACGCAGATCTAGCAACCCCTTTTTTTTGGGGACAATGAAGTATGGGCTGCAGAACCCGTTGAACATCTCGGCCAGAGGGACGAGCACGATCGCTTGCCAGAGGGGTGGTGACCCTGGCCCGAAGCACGGGAGCATCCATGCCTCTGACTGAGGTAAGAGGATGTCCCGAACTTGAGCAGGCGTCTGGTAAGTTGTATCGCGTAGCCGAGACGGATCGTATCCCATAGCCACCGTGACGGTTTGGGGGCTCTAGTCAGGCTCCCAGGGACCAGACCGAGATCTGCTTCATCGACTGGGTCTCGCTGTGACGCAACGTCGAGTTGCCGAACACCGTCATGTAGAGGGTGAGAGCGGCTGTGATATACACCCAGAGAGAGAGAACTTTTAAGAGAGTGGGCCGTTGGGGGCAGGGCAGGAACTGTCCCGGATCGACCACCCAGCGTGGAATGGCTGGGGTCTGGCCCTATGGTATTCTCGATCTCCCTGGTGTCTTCCCATGAGGGCCGCTGCTTTTGCCGCGGCTGCTGACGGGGCGATGGTCTCCTCCTCGATGTCTCTTCCGGGGGGCCGCCTGAGTGGGGGGCGCCAGAGCCGGAGGGCGTCGAAGAGGACCAGGGCTGCTGGGAAGCAGACGGTGCACGGGACTCGACGGCCGAGTCGCGGCGCGGGAGGATATGCCTGATATCCTCTGTCTGCTTCTTTACTGTCGAGAACTGCGGGTCGACAGAATCACCAAACAGCCCCCCCTTGCAAGATGGGTGTGTCAAGAAAGCGGACCTTCTCGGCATTACTCATCTGTGCAAGGTTCGGCCAGAGGAGTTTCTCATGGACCACAAGTGTGGACATCGCCCGACCCAAGGTGACCCGCGTGGTCACCTTGGTCGCCCATAGAGCGAGGTCGGTGGCGGCGCGGAGTTCCTGCATAAGCGCTGGGTCGGTCTTACCCTCGTGGAGCTCTCACAACGCCTTGGCTTGGCAGGAGCCATAGCGTGGAGAGGAGGCTGCTTGGCCCGCAGCAATGCAAGCTCTCGACACGAAAGATGCCGAGACCCTACATGCCTTGGACGGGAGTCTGGGTCGAGCCCCCCAGGTGGTCGCCGCCTGCGGGCATGAGTGCACCACGGCGGCACGCTCCACCTGGGGGACATCAACATATCCTCTAGCTGCCTCACCCTTGAGGGAAGAGAGGGTGACAGAACTTGTTAGACGTGAACGTGCCGGAGAGAGGGCGTTCCAGGTCTTACTAAGTTCCTCATGTACTTCCGGTAAACATGGCACTGGGGGCGGGCGCGGCTTGGAGCCGCACTCAAGCCCGAGGCACCATGTAGCCAGCCGCAGAGAGGCAGTGCGGGCACTGCAACCCAACGCTCACGGCGGTCTGGGAAAGCATGGCTGACATTTCGACGTCTGCTTCTTCCTGAGCTCCGAGGAATCGCCGGAGTCGGATGGCAGTACGTCACCCCCCGATGTTGCAAGGGACATCTCATCAATATCACGCACCGTTTCCGAATACGTGGTTGAGGAACAAGACGGTGAGACCATCTCCAGGGGAACTGTCAGAAGAGCGAGACGAGGTGCGAACGGTCCGTGAGCCAGTGGCTGGCGGATTAACGCTCACAGTGATCCTCATATCACCCTCGCTGCTTGCCATGGCGGATGGAAATGGCCGTAGTCCTGCCGTCACGGAACGGGGAGCAGACGAGGTGGTGGCTGAGTCCCGTGGGAACACAGCCACCCGTGACGCAATGTCTGAATCGTCAACCACCCACAGTGCGGGCAGGACGTATCCACAACGTCTGCCCCAGCGTACTGGAAGCAGACGTCGTGTCCGTCCCCCTCCTCGATGAGTGTGTTGCACCCATGAGAACAGCGGGACATGCCACGCTGGAGAAATTTGCTCTTTTAGAGAAAAAACTCGAACTCTTCTGGCACTGCCGAGATGCCCAGGGGAAGTCGCTGCAGGAAGGGACAGTCCGCTGCATCACGTCATAAGGTTTCAGCAGTAATTCGGCGTAGAGATTAAGTCTCGAAGTCAGAGTGAAGGCTCCGAAGAACAAAAGGTGAATGAATGCAGCACGCTGTCTCCCTTTTATACCCTTATGATATCCGGGGGCGGAGTCCGGCATGCAAATTTCATTCGCCAATTTCATTGGCCTTTTCTAAACTAGTCAGAAGTTGACAGGTTCTCAAGAGCGAACCCCATCTGTCGGCTCGACACAACGTCGAGAGACCGACAGAAAGGGAACTTTAACGCGGATGTCCGTTTTTTAATTAAGTGCCAAAAAACGAATTTCTCCTGACTAAATTTTAAAAAAAAAGTTTTTATCAACGCTCACGTGTAGGTTGTTGTTAATACGTCGTAGGTCAAAGAGCATACGGGTCACATGACCATAAAACATGGCGGACCGAAATGTATTCATTCTACTCCCACTCATACTATATAGAACGTACTGTTTTAATGGCCGATAGGTAGGTACTTATTCAAATTCAGTACGTCCTGTCACAGTATGCGATTTCGGATGCAGCATATGTAAATCTTAGAATTTCTGCTTTCGGGTTCATCTACTCTCCACAACGTCATTACAGCGGTAAACCTATAGAGAGCGTTAAAACAAAACTGTTTCTAGTAACGGCCTGCTACAGCGCCTCTGATGGACTACTTTTAACCATACTTTAAACCATCAAAGCTTATTTATTCAGCTTTCAGATGATGTATAAATCTCAATTTCGAAAAATTGACCCATAAGACCGGTTTTGTTGTCCAGGGTCACATATGGATATAATGTCCGGACACTGAATTTGCAGTTCCTAAAGACATTTATTCACCAAAAAAGCAATGCTTCGACCATAAGGTCTTTATCAGACATTGTGCTGTAAATTCAGTGTTCGGACATTTTTCTTTTTATTTCTAAAATTGTGATTTTTGTCCAGCACCTGGGCACAAGTAGTGTTTTGGATATGCATAATCATCCTTCGGTTTGCATCCATCAAGAAAATAATCAAATCAGATGAAGCACTTAATTTCTAGTATATAGTACACTTTGATGCACACATTTAATATGACATGAATGACCCACACTGTTTCTACAGTACTTTTTCTACAGATTTTAGACATACTGTACAACATGGTGTATGATCTATTATCAATAAACAATTCTTACAAAAAACTAGTTTATTCAGGTATATTAGTATATAAGCTATTAGTGTGCTTCTTTTAAAAGTATACTTTAGTAAAATATACTAAGTCTACATTATGTCTACTCAGAAATACATAACTAGACTACTTGTGTACTTCAAGTGTACTTTTACTACGCTTGAACTATGCTTAAAAGTACAGTTCTATAAACAAAAAGTGGGCTATTTTAGTCTCAAGTACTACTGAAATTGTACACTTACGAGTGCACTACAATTATACCTAAAATACAGCCTACTCGAAAAATAAAAATGAACTTATTTTTAAGTATAAATATAGTTTTTTTGTAAGGGAAGGCCATTAAACAAAATCATTTTACAAACAAAACCAAATCCAATAGCAGTTCTACCAAACAAAAATCCTTTCCATGAAGTAAATCTTGTCTGTTGAATTACCCACTCCAAGCACATTTTCTACTGTCATTACAAAAAACAATGTGTGTGTGTGTGTGTGTGTGTGTAATGCTCGGGGTAATTTTCCATTTTCGTGTGTGTGGTATGCATAGGCAATCTCTGCTGCAACGTGCGTATGTGTGTCAGGAAAAAACAATGAGTACACAGTCCTGCGTGGCCACGCCCCTAACCCGGACAGAGGCCTGACCAATCAGAGCGCTGTGTCAGACCTCCTTCACTCACCTCAGAGCAGTGCTGTACTATATACTGTATGTACTGACTTCAGATCAGTTGTTTCAAGACAGTGTAAACTAACATTTTATAGCAAGTTTTGCACCAATGCATTCTGGGAGAGTAAATGATGCAAACTTTCAGTTGCATTTGTAACTAAATACTCCATGAACACAAATGAACTGTAATAACAACAACAACACAAACCTAATATCGATATATTAAAATGCCATCGAGGACACTTCGACACTCACCTCACACTGATTCTACTAACAGCCTAAAGTTACCAGACACAGTGATATGAAAAGTCACGGCAGGTTTTGTTATTTATAGCTCACCCAAATAAACATTTCATACCTCCCTCACCCCGTCACACAAACACACAAACTCAACACACACGATCCTGCATCACTCCCTCACAGGTACTCACCAGCGGCTGAAATGAAAGACGCCGGGTCTGTGGACACTCAGAGGCTCCATCTTTATTTCCCGTGCTGAAGGTGCACTGTGCGCCCTTGGACGGCTGCGGGAGTCACGCTGGTCCGGCAGCATTGGGTGTGTGTCAAAAAGGGAGGCACCACAGGCAGAGGGCAGACAGGAGAGACGCGCGTGCACAAGCTCACCGGGGTAAACATACAACACCGCTGCACGTGGCGGCAACTACAGCGGCTGTAATGCTGGAGGAGTTAAAGTGTGTATCTCACTAAACCTCTCAAGTAAAGGTCCAGTCATGTTTTACCTCTCTCTCTCTCTCTCTCTCTCTCTCTCTAAAGTAGATGTTGAGTAGCCTCATGAAGAAAACTCATTGTCCAGCTTCAATAAAAGCAATATAAGTAAACTACACTTTCTTGATAAAAAAAGTTAGGTTCGTTTTCTTAAAGTGATAGTTCACCCAAAACTGAATGTTCTGTAATCAGTTACTCACACTTGAATTGTATCTGTATACATTTCTTTGTTCTGCTGAACACGAAGGAAGATATTTGGAAGAATGTTTGAAATCAAACAGTTTTGGGGCACTATTGACTACCATAGTTAGGAAAAAATCTACTATGGTAGTCAATAGTGCCCCAGAAGTGTGTTTCCCACGTTCTTTAAAATTTTGTGTTCAAAAGGTCAAACATTTTTATATAGGTTTGAAACAACTCCAGGGTGAGTAAATGATGGCAGAATTTATTTATTTTTGGGTGAACTGTCCCATTAATGCAATGCTTCTACTTGAATAAGTAGAAAAGGCATTTCTAGGGATATAACGATTATCCGCGAGCCGCTTGAAAATCGATTATAATATGTGGCGATTCAAGCCGGTTGAGACGTTTGAATCGCAATACATGTTTTGAACAGCAGGGGCCGCTGTGTTTACTGCTAACTTGGAAATCGCGCTGATATTTCTTTGGTTTATGTAGTGTCCAACAACAAGTTTACATACATCCAAGGTGTAAAAACACTATTATTTTGTTATATTTTTCTTACCATACTTCTTCTCAAATTATCCGTTCTGCGATTCATCTGTCTAATCCCCTCCTTTCTGCTAGCCTAGTCTGATGTGATTGGTCAGATGGTCTAGTCTGCTGTGATTGGTCTACTGCGAATGAGGCTCACAGTGTTTGGGGGAGAAGAGTGACGTTTTCATGGGCAGCCCTAGCAAAACATTGGCGGGGACTATATGTAGTGACGTACATCTGCGTAGGTTGAGTGATTCAGAGTCGACTCCCTTTGTTCCAAGCCAATAACTTTGTTATTCATTCACCTTCGGATTTACAACTTTGCTGACTGCTTACTTTCAAACACAGCAACATTACACACTGCATGAAATGTCATTTTCATGATCTCATGTTATGTACTCTTTAAGAGAATGGAAGATTCATTAGATTTTTTTCTTAATATACTGCACAGCTTTTCCGTTGTCAGTACAATGGATTGATTTTAATAACATTAATGTACTTGAAGTGTGCACCCCTCAAGTGAGCACTAGGAAAATACATTGACTCGGCAGTTACTCAAAATAAAATTGACTCTGATCATGGCACAAAAAAATGTGATCTCTATATTGTACTTTAGACTAGAGGGTGCTCTTTTCTGTTGCTCTAATGTCTCACCTTCACAGTCAACCTCTCTTGTACAGGAAGGTCATTACAGGTGGTGTGGGAGAGAAACAGGTGCAGTCGCTGATAGGGTTGGGTACCGGACTCGGTACTTTTAAGGGCACCGACCGAATTACGTCGGTACTACCGAGTATCGATTCACGTTAAATCAATCGGTGACAAATTTCGGTACTTGAGAACGCATCGGGTACTGCGCGTGAGCAGGTACGAGAGAGAGAGAGAGAACATTTTTCTTCACGCAAAGCGAAACTAAAACCACTAATAAAGCAGGCTGTCCTTATCAACGTACAAAATGAAAATGAACACTCGACTCTACATATGGTTATCATATTTATATTATTTATTTCACTTGTTCTTGTTTAGAAAATTAAGCATACAATCGCGTTAAGGAAATGCGCGCTCAGACGCAGCCGGCACATAACACTGCGCTGAACATTTAAGTTCGTTAAGGCGCTTTGTGTTTTCTGTCCACCAATGAATAAAATCATCTCATGAAGCCCTGAAACAAAGTTATTAGTGACAGATTAGAGCAGTCGATGGAAAGAGGTGAGTGAGGCCAACCGTCAAGGTGCAGTTTAAAGCTGTGAACAGCGCCGCAGGAGACTGATGCACATTTACATCATGTATTATTGTATGATCAACATTATATATTTATATGTAATTCTGTCAGTATCTCTGTTAAAAATGTATATTACAAATCAATCTGTTATTTTCAGTAATGATGCTGTTAAAAATATTTTTGTAGACTTTTCAAGTTTTTGTTTTTCTATAATTTCTAATGGTCTGTTAATGGTGGAGGCCTCATGGTTTAGGTATATTATCACACTGCATGAATAAATGATTATGTGTGTGAGGAGGAAATAGAATAAGCTGGTTGTAATAACAATGCTGTAGTTATTTCTATAGTCTTTGTGTAAAATTTCAACAAAATGTTTGAATTGAGAGGTTTGGACTTTTTTTCACTGAAATAAATAAAGTAAAGTACCGAAAAAAGGTACTGTTTGGTACCGGCACCGAATTCCAGGTACCCTTTTGGTACCGGTACCGGCTAAAAAGTGAACGGTACCCAACCCTAGTCGCTGATTTTCTGCAAACTTTCTCTCTCTCTCACCCTCCTGCTAACTCACTTTCCTGGCATGCAGAATTGTGCAAAAAAAAACAAATCATGCTTGATAGCACACTTTCCTTTCACAGCTGACAGGCCTGCCGCTCCGCACATACACAGAGTGAGGAGACACAAACAATTAGATCGCTTGGCTGCGTCCATACTAGTGTGCTGCCTACTGAATACCACACAGTATTTAGTGCCAACAATTTTATTTATACTTTAGATTTACGCGTATTCATATTTTTAGCAGTACGCAAGACTGAATAACAAACATTTGAAACTGTCACAAAACCTTGCAACATTGAATGTTTTTTAAATTGAAATCTGTATTTACAGTATGGGTGGAAATAACTTCAATTTTAACTTGCCTCCTTTTTCCGTAATCAAGTTTTTTTTATTATCTCCTCGTTTAGGTAGCTGGGACTCGCTTTCAGCTCTGGCTGCTGAGGCCTGAACATCACCCAAGCTGAGAAGTCACATTTCAACTGTGTAAAGTGTGACAGGAGACTTCACAGAAACAGCCTTTAGCCTATTGTATGTTTATCCTTCATAACCTTGTTTTTGTTTATGACAAATTCAATATGCCAACTAGTGTATACCATACTCAGACTAAAAACTAAGGCAAATAGTTCTGCGCTACAGAAATTATATCTAGAGCAGTGGTTCTTAAACTGGGGCCCCAAGATAGATCCAGGGGAGCAACAGATTTTGTGGTATTATATGAAATATAGAAGTTTATCATAAATGTTATTCAATTAAACATCAGAAAAATAGGACAACCAACCAGAAGTACTGATGTTCCAGCATTGTATAACAGAATTTGTTTCTGGTTTCATCAAAATTCTAAGTCTAAGATTCTAAGTTTTTATTTGGGGGGCCGCAAAGCGATGCACTCTACACAAAGGGGGCCTTACAACAAAAAAGTTTGTGAAGTTTCTAATCTAGAGAACGTGATGTAAAACAATCCAACATGAAGTCAATATGAAAGAATTTAATTTGACTTATTTTACGTTTCAGTTTTCTCCTTTGTGTAAATTTGTCACTAAACGCGGGAAAGATCAGAGGCTCAATATGGTTAGGTGTATGGGTGGGATTTAGAGACAGAGATACTCATATAGCAGCTATCTCCCATCATCATACATTATGGAAATTCACACAGGGCTTGAAATGAAGCAGAACGCAGAGGGACAGAGCATCACCTCAAAATTCTGTTTTATCCATAAAATGGCCTCCAAACGCTATGCACATTTCATACATGTACATAAATATAGTGCCATTTTCTGCATCTACGGCTTACAAATGTCAAATATGTCCTCAACTAGAGTCGCCCAAGTGAATCTGGGCCATTTCCAGCACTGAATTCAAATTTGACTTGATGTTGATTTCAACAATTACACCCAACTGAAATCAAAGAATATATGTTAAAGCTGCAGTCCGTAACTTTTGCCTGTCTACCTTCATCTCGGTTTGAAACATAAAATTACAGGCGACTTGACATAATTACAAGAGTAAAATGACATTAAATTACCGTACCTAGCAGCTCAACTTATAAATTACTATAATAAACTTACTTACTATTATAAATGTACCATATATAATAGTAATTATAAAAATGTTTTTTATTATTTTTAACCAAAAAAAGGTTATGGAATGCAGCTTTACTCAACCGAATGTCATAGCCTGATCTATGACACTATTGCAATTTTTTTCTTATATTTTGAAAGGTTTGCAAAGAGCATTGAATTCAAATCTAAGTTAAATCACCGTAACAAATTTTACTGTTAAGCATGGAAACAGCGATGATATTTTCTCTGATTTTAAAATCTTCAATATATAAAAAGATGAAACTCCTACCTCTTGACTCGTGTCATTGACTGTTGATCTTTATTCCAGTAATTGACTTAACTTGCTCTTTTTCTCTTCTTTTCTTCACTTGTTTGAAACTCAACTTTATTCACCCCTGCTGGAAACACTGACGCACTCACAGTTCACAGAATGAGGTGATAAGGCGGAAACATTTCGGGAGAGTGAATGAAACTGCGGGGTTTCGTTTTAAAACGTTGCTCTGCACTGATTCATCATCTCTTTCACATTCCTGCTATTGAGTATGAATTACTTATTTATATAATCACCGCTTTATAAATGAGGAGATTAGCAAAACATGTCTTTAGACCATTAGATGGCTGATGTACCTGATCACATTATATGACTTGTTGCAAGTACCATTTCAAAAGTTTGTTTTCGGTCTGAATTTGTTATTGTGATTGGTTTGGGACTTTGGGTCTAGCAGCAGGTTTGAATGTGTTCTGATCTGACATGAATTAAATGAATAATGATTAATAAATAATGTAATAATAACAGCTAAAAAATCAGATAAAAGCAATAATTCTCATAGACAAACTGGCAACTAGGCCTATTTCTAATGTGCATAAAATGATTTTGTTTACATCATGTTAGAGGATCTAGCTCAAGTTTCCCAGCACTGGCAAAAGGTCACAGATGTTCTAATAAACCACATGATACAACACTGATTTCACAACTGTGCTTTTAAGGGCTGTTGTGTTTTTAGGGACCTTAAACTCACTTGGGTGTGTAACCAGCAGAGGCCATCTTCCTCATGTCCCCAGGTAATCGTAAAACGTTTTAATACTATATTCAAATCCGCAATAAAACCTGAGCACTGGTAAAATATAATATAGCTGCAAGCAGCAATTATCGGGTCAAGCCCTACATGGGGACAATGGGAAGCATATGTGGACCTTTCTGTTTGCAACTGCAATAAAATAAACTACTATTAAAGTGTAATTACTTTTGCTTCGCTTTCAAGGAAACTGCCTCATAAACAATAAAAATTGCACCACAGAGGTTGAGAACGCACGTTTGAAGACTCAAGTCTGATTCTAATTTGGGGAATTTTGGGAGGGGCAATAGAAAAAAAACAGGAACTCTTGAAATCTGACTCAAGAGTTACGCTGACGACCACCTAAAAATACACGCCACCGTTCCGGTGTCTTGCGTCAAACACCCAACCGCAATGGCCTTGAAATTGACAAAGCAATGAAAAATCAAACCACATCTGTTATTCAAGCTGTGAATCAACCACAAGCACAGTCACCGCCCCAGAATTACAAACACCTTAACCATCTTCTTCAAATAAAACAGCTCATGAATGAAAACAAGGGTTTCGAGGAAAAAAGAGGAGAAGCAAGGAGTGTTGGACATGGTCTAGTGAATGTGTCTGAGATGTGATGATGTTCCTTTTACCAGCCACTGTGTTACTAGACTGCAAAAACACATGTTCCCTGAAACTTAACCTCTGCCTGGTGCGA
The DNA here is from genome assembly GCF_024868665.1 of Triplophysa rosa. Lineage (NCBI taxonomy): Eukaryota > Metazoa > Chordata > Actinopteri > Cypriniformes > Nemacheilidae > Triplophysa > Triplophysa rosa. The sequence continues at coordinate 18,048,354 of NC_079910.1, forward strand.
TTTTCATATCAGAAACACTGAACTGTAGTCAATGATGTCCCAGAAGTGAAAATTGCCAACATTCTTCCAAATATCTCTCTCTGTGTTCATCAAAACAAAGTCATTTATAAAGGTTTGAAATGACATAAGGGTGAGTAAATGATGACAGAATTTGTATTTTTGGGTGAACTGCAGCATAAAAGCATAAAATACATGTCCTTACATCTTGTCTGCATCAGACAAGGCCGATTGTACATCATGATGCTGCAAAATTGTCAGAATAAGCAGGCAACAATTTGTTATGCGCCCTTGCAGACAACACTGTTGAATGTTTGTACCATGGAGCTTCTCTTATAACATGTATTTTATTTTCCGGTAAAACTGAATCATAACAAACTGGGTTGCATAAACTCATATTTTTGGATTTTCATCAAAGGTCAATCTGTGACGTAATGGAATTTCAGTGGGTGTCTCAGACCAAAGTTCGCAGCACCTTTAAAACAAAAAACTATGAACTGAACAACAGAACAACACACATTAGTGGACACAGGAATTGTGTTTGGAGGGCATCAAAAGGTTTTTTGCAGAACATGCAAGAAATATGAAATAAAAATGAACAACCATAAAGCAGCATCTATAGATTTATGAATGTAGCCTCTTCTATTAATGTCAGTCAGTATGAAAATGTATGAAAACTAAATTCGATAGCACATTTAAGGAGTTCAATTCTTAAAAGATAGAGAGTCAAAAGAATAAACAGTTCGACCTGAATTCATTGCAGAAACGTGTAAACATATATTCTAAATATATAGATTTTATACAGTAGATTAAATGTCCGAAATGAATAGGGTGCTTGTCAGGGACAGAAAATAATCATAAACTCAGCCAACCCATAATATCTAAGTAATAATGACGATAAGGGGAATTACAGTATGTACCATGAAAATCGGGTATCTGTGACAACTGTCACCTATGCATGGCCATGCATGTCAAAATCTTTAGTCATTATGTTAAAAACACCAACCAAACATTAAACCTCCACACAAAAGCGTAAAACCCAGATAAAGCGTTTTTAAATGAACTTCAATCCTGCTGTGCTTCAACACTTCAATTTATTTACACTCATATCTCAGACGCAACCTAAAATAGCCCCCGAAATTTACCCACAGCATCTGAGGTATTAGCCTGCGCTTCTAAATTTATGTTGTTAATTTTCACCTCATGGCGGGCAGAGCTGTCTGTCTCATCTAAATTAAGATCTCTCCATCTGCCAATGCAGCTTCACAGAAGAAAATTAATGTAGTGCGATGGAAACTGTTTCAAATCAGTTGGTTTTGCATAAAAATGTACTTTCTGCAAGAAAGTCTGAGATAAAGAGAGAGATAAACTCAATACATCCATACATTAAATAATGTTTAGAGGTCAAACCATAACGACTGTATGTGCTCATATGTATGACAGAACTATAAGCTTGTCAACCAATAATAAATTGTATGGCATGTAATTTCTGGTTAGTTTACACATTTGCCTGTACAGTTTAAGAGGCAAATATGTATTTAATATGTAATTTCCTGCCTAAATTATAACACAACATCCTCTATTTAGTTATTTCTGTGGATTTTGTTGCTGCACCTATCTGATATAGCCCATTTAATGTAAATAAGCATTTTCATAAATATTCATATCTGTTCAGCAATGTGCAATAGTAGTATTCATGAAAGTTATAAAGTCTCGCCAAAGTTCATTAAACTTCTAAAACAGTTTTCATTATGAGTTTGATCATTATACAGACATATAATTAAGTGAGTAAATATTTGATGATGATGATGTTGTATCCCAAGGCGTTGTCTAACTGTAACACCCATCGAGGCTGCAAGCAACGCGACGCGACCAACTTGAGCGCGCTCAGTATAATGAACGAGCCGTCTACACTGCAAGCGGCGGCTACTCGCGCTGGTTATAATAAAAGCTGTGTTCGCGTCGCAAACTAGTAGAATAACAAATACAAATCAAAGAAATATAATAGAAAGCACATGTTTTGATCTTTATCAACTTTATAGCGCATGCAATATAGAAAAGGTAGTTCGCATCACAGCTGTCAAACGCAGAAATAAGAGACGCGCTCCGCTTAATTCACCGACCTGTTTTTCAGCGGCTGACTCTTCAGCTCGTAATACGTTTTAGGCTCTTCGTGAAATTCCTCGCCGACTTCAAAGTCTGGCACGATCCCCGATTCTGACTGCATTTTCCAAGTGGTCAACTTTCGTCAGCTCCCAGGTGGAAAAAACGATACGTCAGTTCAAAGCCGTACTTTCAGACGCACGAAGTGCCAGCCACCGTGATGTCAAGCTTTCAGTTCTCGTGCCCTCCAGTAGTGCGCTGCTGTCATTTTGTAGTCCGTTAAGAGGGCTTTTTAAGTTATAGCCAGTTGAGACAAATGACTACTGAAACAACAAATCCCGGAGCCGCCAGAGTCATGCGTCAGCAACTTTTCATTGGCCGCCACTGAAAGAGGGCTTCATCTGTTGCAAACTTTATCGGCTGTTAAAGTAAATTTAAAGGACAGGTAAGCTTTTTACTTGTTTAATGATGAAAAAATGTGTAATATGTCGTTCACCGAGGATAACATATTCACTTGTTTTGAAGTACACGAAATAATAATGTAATTAAATTATCGAAACAATTTTGTAAACAGTGCAATTAGTGGCCACGCGGTGGCAGTGTAATCAAATCAATAAAATATCCCACGTCAACTTTTTAATCTAATGCCTCATGAATGGTTAATTATTGCACTGGATTGTAACGTATGGTTTTGCTGGTTTATTCATTCTAATATACACTGAGCAGAGCTATTCATAATTTACTAGTAAATCAGGTTTCAGATTTTCCTGTTAAAATGAAATAAACAAAGAAATTCATACAGATTTGGAACAACTCGAAGCTGAGTAAATGATGACAGAAGTTTAATTTTTGGTTGAAGTATCCCTTTAAATGCTCACATGTGCATTTTCTTACATATTCCACCTCAAATATTGAAGTAGACTGACATCTGCCTTACAATAAGAGTGGGGAAAAGGAAGATAATTCACATACTGTTTACACACTTTTATACTTCATGTTTGATATTTGAATACTGGCATGTTTGTGATCTCCTTCAGATCACACCTGAATTACATTGTCCATTTTTGAAAATGATTTTATGTGTTTATTTATTTATTTTGCCTAGTGCACTTACAAAATCATTCAAGTGTGCATCGTAAGAGTCTAGACAATCAGGAAGGAAATGAAGACATAGGAAGTTTAGCTGCAATATTAGGTAATGGAAAGTAGGCAATGTATTACTGCGATGACTCTAATCGTGAAACAGTTATCGGTTTCTTACTGTACATCATTATTGTAAGAGTCTATATAGTCTCACTAGTGATTTCAGTCCTACAGCAGCCTCGATGATGCAAAACAGCAAAATTGCATGTAAGATAAACAACAACTTTGAACTGTGTAATTGAGAGGTGGCAGAGTCATTTAAAAGAGCTTTGCAAGGCTAAAACATTCAGATTTATTGATGGTCATTTATCAAGAGCATCTCCACTAATCCTCAATAACACATCCAGCCAAGTGATTTGCTTGCGCATGCAGAGTAGATTCTTCACAATCTTTAATTAAACTTTAACAGGGCTTTGATTGGCTAACTCCCAGCTGGACATTGAGCCGCTCATTCATTGCAGATGATGTGCGTGTGTTGGGGAGAAAGGAGGGTCCCATGGGCATTTGCAGTGGGCAGGGAGAAGATGCTACTAAAGGAGACCCTTTGTTGATAGATAGATTTTTTTTTACAAACTCAAAAATCTCTGCACAGTTTGATCCGGTTTTGCTGTGCATGGGGTAAACCTTTATAAACAAAACCCTTTTAGCACTCTACACTGTCTAATCTATATATAAAGAGTAATGACTTTGAAGTACAGAAGCGCAGAGACATCAGATATGTATAGGAGGCGCCTCAGTCCTGGCTGCAGGTTCAATAATGTTAATGTGTTCTCACACAGTGCATTGAGCCCTGGGCTTTATTTAATTATCCCATAAGAAACAAGACTTTCTAATTTACCACTCACGCTCACTCATTTTGTCCAGTTACTAACTGATCGATCGAGAAGTTTTTGAAAGATATCATTTTTACAATTGATTTGTGTTCATGGTACTTATATGGTCCTAATTACTGTAATAAATCATTGTGTAATTAACGTGTGCATAGACAAGTTTGTAAACAAAAAAGCACTTCCTGTTTTAGTTTAGTACAACCAAGAGAATGCTTAAAATCCAATGCTAAACAAATATCTTTAAGACTTAATTATGTAATCATACTGTGTATGATTCAGTTCGATTGTATTTCTATAGTGCTTTCTACTATTTTGCATTGTTGCAAAGGGGGTTTGCAGAAAGAAAAAAACATTTTCGAAACAGAAGAAACACAACCCTGCTGCAAAAACAACAGAAACCATCAGAGAAATTCTAATGGTTCCGTTTAAATCCCTTTATGAACCAATCGCTTTTTTCATGAAAAGCATTACACAATTCCTTTTTATAGTGTGTTTTGGGCATTATTCCAATAGGATTATTCTGCCAGAGAACACCCCACCGTCAAACCAGTTGACACCATTATAGTTTCCTTTAAAACCAATACGATTCCTATTATAACCATTAAATCCATTACATGTTCTTTTGTGTTTTGGGCAGGGTTCTATTGTCAGCAATGAAAGGTATAAAAATGACATCATAGACAACATGAAAATGGTGATTATATAGACTGTAGAATATGTTATTATTGCTTTTTACATAAGATGTGAAATACTGCCTACCGTAATAATAGTTTTCTGTTAGATCAAATGAACCACGTTCAAAGTAAAAATGTATTAATATTATTTGATTGTATTTTAATTTAATTGTAAACTTATTTATCCCCGCCCCATATCATCTGTTATTTCTATATTTTAACCAAACAATCATTAATCGAACGTAAATGGGACGTGAAGATAACGATATTTCCCAGTTTCGCCGGTGGATGGGCAGTAACAGCGGTGTGTGTGTGTGTGTGTGTGTGCGTGTGCGTGTGCGTGTGCGTGTGTGTGTGTGTGTAGATAACGGCATGGCCCCAGTCTCTTTGTAGCCGGTAAAGGGAAGGCGTGGTGAGTGACTAGAATGAAATGATGCTGAGGGAATAAGGCAGATGTGCGGCGGTATATCACACAGAGACCATCTGAATTACACGGAAACGCCCTTATAGGAAAGGTAAGATTTATTCGCCTATGCATTCACCAAATGAGTTGCTTTTGTATTATTATCATTTATCTCGCAATTCGGCTTGACAACAGGCGTGTACGCACGTGAATACAAAAAATGAACCGGAGGTTTGCGTATAAACTCAGATTCAGTTCGTATGCATATAGCATGAATTCGACCAAATGGGTTTGTTAAATTTGATCATGTTTAATAAAGATATGATCTGTTATTATCAGATCCTGGAGTGAAGATTCGTTCATTAAGTCTTTCGATACATCAGGCATGATCATTTTGTATTGTATTAAAGCAGCGTGTGTGAAGCGCATCTGTCAGGTAACGTACAGTAGATCGGATGGTTTACAATGGCAACATGCTTTCTAGGTAGACAGCTCGCTAGGTTTTAAGACACGGCCAATGTGTCTAGCTCTTCTTTGGTTATCAGTTTGTAAAGGTGGACTGGATTGTGTAAGGTGGTTTGTGAAATGAACCTTTCCTGTTTGATGAGGACACAGGAAATTACAAACACAACTGATGTCGTATTTGGCACATGATCTGTCATGTTCGTAAAATAAGTGAATGAATGAAAAGAGAGATGCAAATCTGCAAAAAAGTGCAAATCATGTGGTGCTTTCAGCATGGATTTGTTGTTTTAGTGGCTTAACAGCTTGAACTCCATAACATGCTAATTTTTTTATTCTGGTTGAATGGATGCAAATTTTAAAGCAAATGTGAAACCCCATAAGCATCTTATTGCGTAGTCAGTGTACTGTAGTAATTTCTTTCCTCTTTCTATTTAACTACTGCATTTGTTCCTCAACTTTTTTTTTGAGGACCGGACAGACACTCTCGTTTTTCATTTCACGTTTTTTTTGACACAGTGTAAAATGAGGTCAGGAGGATGAAAGGAGAGAAATTTGCATCCCTTTATTTGCATGCCATGCTGTAGGTTCTCTAGAGTGTTGCTTTGCCGAAAATAGTGAAACCGTCATGAATTCCCAAAACTCTGAATGAAGACCAGCAACTGTAACACTAGCTGCACGGATTCCAAACGAACGAAATTTCTGTTCATATGACTCTTGACCTGTTGTTGTTTTTTTGTTTCTTTGTTTTTATCGAACCTCTCAGGAAAAGACAGTGGATTTGACGTACGTCTGCTTTGTAAACAGGAACTTAGCTATAGAGGAGTCTTTGAGTGTGGAAATGAGCTTCCACCATCATTTCTGTGAGAAACAACTGCAGGAATTGTACAGGAAGTCCTGTCAAAAACAGACAGCGACTATTTTAAACTCTATTACGGAGAAGATAACTCATTGTTTGCGTGTCAGTATTCCTCTGAAAACTTCTGGAAGTGACAGGTTTTTCTGCATCCTCTAGGACATCTCTCTTTGAAAAGTTCATGTTTTACACATCTCACCATCAAAGTGCTTGTTTTGGTACAAATTTAGTTTAGTTTAGCAGGTAACCAAACATATTTTTAGTTTAGGGCCATTTCTCTTTTCCCTATTGTACGCTCGGTTTCAGCACATAGTTGGCAGGTATCTCAATGGGACACGGTCTCCTGATAATTCTCAATAAAGGCAAAAACAGAACAAAGAGTAGGAATCATTTGAGAAAAAGTCAAGAAAGATTGGGGTTATATTAACTCGAAGATCAAATCATCCTCATGTCATTCCAAATCTGAATGACTTTCTTTCTTCTGCAGAACACGAAAGCTGATAACTTAACAACACTGACCCCATTGACTTCCATTGTACAGAAACATTTCTCAAAATATCTTCTTTTGTGTTCCACAGAACACAGAGTCTTATACAGGTTTAGAATGACAGGTGGGTAAAGAAATAAAGACAGAATTTATATTTTTAGATGAACCGTTTCTTTAAAGTACAAGCTCAAAGCAAAGCAAAAACATCAAGACTGGCTGTCAGAGTGACAATCAGAGGACGGACATTTTTCATCTGTTCACGTCCGTTACATCTTCCAACTTAAAAGGCATGCAAGGGAATATAGTAATTCTGTGTCCAAATTCTCTGATATTTCATTGTTCATCACGTGGCAGCTGCGAAAAGTTCGCAATTCCGAGGAAAGAGTGAGAGGAAATGAGTGCATTCGGACACAGCATTAGATAAACACTTTATATTGTGTTACATACGCATCACGTCCCAAATGACTAAATAATTGCTTGAAATCTGATCTGACAGTTCACACCAAGACGGAATCTTAAATAAAAGCATTTGTAAGCCACTTGTAGGTTGTCGAAAAACCCAGTGCTCTGAAACCAGTTCCCACGTGAATGATAAACCGTTCTCACACATCTCTCACAGAGAATTCTGTTGTTTTGTAGAAACACTCGATAATCACATACAGTTTATCGTTCGGTTCAGTGGAGTGACACCACTGACCTTCAAAATCCCAGATATGATATATACCCAACAGCTGCTGTTTAGACTGTGAGCTGCAGGTGGGCGACAAACACACGAACATGACTCGCCCGTAGGATATGAGCTACAGACGGGACCGTGTGTGTGTGTTTATGTAAGAGGTGTGTGTAATCACTCTAAAGCTGGATCCTATGTCATGATATCGACCTCTATTGTTACAGAGAGAAACCAGTGAGAGTGAACTATCTCCTTCTGAACTGTATATGTGTATGTATAGTAGAGCATCAGTGGATTGTAAACCAGATACTGTAGTATCTCTACACAAAGTGTCTTCATATGCTGAGTCATATTGAGTCCTGCTAAGATTTATTGTCCTTGTCAGATCTGTTTCATGAGGATACCCTCAATATATGTTAAACAAACCAAATTGTACACAACAATAGGTCTCAGTAGCTCTTTTCTAACACCCACAGTAGATGCTTTCAAATATAGATTTCCATACATGTAATGGTTAGTTTATTCTTTGCACAATGTAAAATGTATTTATAGTTAAAAACAAGAAAACACAATTCATATACTGTGCACGGGGAGGCAGAAAACCCCCAAGGGCTTACAGAACATCCACCTAAACAACAAAGAGAAATAATAATAATAATAATAATAAATCCATTAATAATAAATACAGCAATAATAATAATAACAATAATAATATTTAAAACCTTGCCTCAAATGAATTACATATATCATAAACCAAAAAATATATACACAAAAAAGCAAACAAAAAACACCCAAAATATACAAAGCAGAAAAGGCAATTTTACAAAACATCAGTATATGTAGGGGTGACCCCGAATCGTCGACGATTCGATGCTTCGATCGGAGGAGCCTGATTCGACTACCAATCGCCAGTGGTGTAAAGTATTGGAGNAATAATAATAATAATAATAAATCCATTAATAATAAATACAGCAATAATAATAATAACAATAATAATATTTAAAACCTTGCCTCAAATGAATTACATATATCATAAACCAAAAAATATATACACAAAAAAGCAAACAAAAAACACCCAAAATATACAAAGCAGAAAAGGCAATTTTACAAAACATCAGTATATGTAGGGGTGACCCCGAATCGTCGACGATTCGATGCTTCGATCGGAGGAGCCTGATTCGACTACCAATCGCATAGTCGAATCTTCGCAGAGGTGTTATGCAATGGGGATCATGTCACGTTGGTTATATGGGCAGTGACGTAGCAGACATGCATGCACTGCGCTATTCGTGATGTAAAGAAATGGGACGTTTTTAGGGTACCTAATTTGGGTACCGAAACCCCCAGCGCATATGAGCGCGAGGTCTGGCATGACCCAGCGCAGGATCGCGTCTATCCGCGTCTTCTGTGATGTGAGACCGATATAGAGAAGCAGCACGTTCCGCACGCACTCGCAGATGACTCGCAAATGAATGTGTACACTGTTTCCAAACATTTGTCACTTACTTAATGTTTGGGCATTTAAATATGAATTAACACCTTCTCTTTACAGTAAATGCACATAGTCTGTTACTTAGACTGAACTTTGCGCTGCATGATAAAAAAGTAAGTAAAATAACCAAAATCACCATATATAGCAAGCACGGCGCAGACTTTTGGATCTGAAAGCAAGCATGCGTGTCAGGGGGACGGAGAAAGAGTGCGCAGGAAAAAAGGTGAAAGGGACTTTTTGACTGTTTAAATGGTAAGATGCTTTATTGCATTCCTCCTTTACATGCGGTAAATAAAGTCACTTTATTGGTAGTTCATGAACGTGCTGTATTCCCGTTTGTAAAAAATAATGAATTATTATCGAGTAGTTTTAAAAATAGTTTTGAGGCGAGATCTGGTCTTCAGTATTGTATGGCACAGCATTGTTACGTGATGTTTAAGGTAAATTATTTTGAGTATTTGTGGCTTGTGTTTTCAAAATTATGTTCCCCTGCATTTCAGACATTTTGCCTAAACACTTTTTGCACATTGTGACTTGATTCTGGATTATTTCGTTTATTTATTATAAAGGTATATTCTGTTCGCGCACACACACAATCGCACACACGTCTGATTCGACTATCAGTCGACTATAGGCAAGACGTGACAATTCTGATTCGACTATGTAAATTCTTAGTCGGGAACACCCCTAAATGATTCTTTTATAACATGCTAAAGAACAATTTTTTTGCCAAATGGGATAAACCATTATTGACATTTGTCTTTAGATTTTCTGTATGTTCTTTTTTCTGTATTTTATTTCAAAGTATAGAAATCACCACTGGTCTTGAGTGAAATGCCATGAGTAAAAAAGCTGTTTTGAAGTACAAGGTTAGGACTCGCGGATGTAAGTCCGCTTTTAAAATAGGAGGCAGTAAGAAAGTGCTGGAGGAGCTGATGCAATTGACGTTTATCTTGTGATGTGAAAGAATATCTGTGATGCTGCCTTAGAAATGGTCCAAAACAAGCTGTCTTCAAAGACTGGACGGTTTGGAACAGCTATATGATGCCTTAAAATGCAACTCTGAGCAGAGCGAATATGCAAGAAATTTTGTAATCTACATTTTGGAGTCTAAATTTGAATGTCTAAGTTGTTTACCAATGGCTTTTATATGACAGGACAGTAGTGCGGGGTAGAGATAGGGGTGTGGGATTTGCAAAGGACCCTCTGAGACAGGAAAGGAACTCAGGTCGCATCAAACACACTGACAGTATATGTCAGTGCGCTAACCCCAAGGCTATTGGCGCCAACGTTTTTCCTTTTGAATTCGATTTTGTTTACCCCCTTGGCAAACAGATTATTTAAGTAAAAACACCAATATCAAATACTTTCTCTAAAAGCAAATCATAAAATCTTTATGGAATTGTATTGAAAAACAAGGCATACAATGTGTTCATGTTTATTTCAGTAAAGTGCTGTAGGTGTTTTTCTAGGATTTGTTTCTTTCATTTCAAATTTTCCCAATATTGCCACTGGACTAATGAAATCTTAACCAGAGGGATGCGAGTTCAAAGAGTCCGATTGAAAAGTACATCTGTTGTGCCCTTGATTGAGCCACTTAACCCTAAACAGTCTCTCAAGGGAACTACGTCCTGTAGCTACACAAAAATTTGCTTAAATAAACGACTCTGGCCCAAAATCTAGTGAGATGACTTGCTGTCTCCTGCCTATGGACGGCTGTCTACCTACCTAGACAGCTTCCAAAGCCAAAGTGCTCACACTGATGACAGACCCTGGGCCGGATGTACAGTATATACATCATTTTTCACACACATACACCATATGGACAAAAGTATTTGGATGCCTCCTAATAAACATGTTTTTCTATTTCAGTAATTCCAATCAAAACAAATATCAATGCTAACATACAATACCACATTTGTTATTAGGGCTGTGCAATATTAAAGAAAAATGCGATATGCGATAGCATGCTAAATAATGCGATACGGTATTTCTTTTTTTAAAATCAATTTAAATTGTTTTTAAATATATTGAAAAATGTATATAACCCATAGAAAAAGAAAAAAATGTGATATACAATAATTTGCTTAATAATGCAATGTGCGATAGAATAATGGTTCAAGTTAGTCAAATATATATAAACTGAAAATTACAGATTTTACATTATTTCTGATTATGAATCACCTTTCACACATCAGACACAGTCTCTCTGCTATCTGCATCAACTTAAAACGTATATACTATAGACCACTTCGCAAGATGTAAACACTGGTCCAGAAGCACTTCTGGTTTCAGTTTTATTTATTTATTTTTTTAATCTCACATATATAATTGAAACTTTAAGATATAATACTGTATAAGATATACAAATGTCCTGTGAGTTGAAATTTTGTTCAACCATTGTGTAGTGTTAAAAAACTGAAATAGAAAGTTCTTTTTGACCATCTTTGGATCAGTGTTGTTTACGTCATCCAAAGTGGTCTATACGTAACTTTTTGATTTTTTTTAAATAATTCCGTTATTGCAAAATATTGCGATATGCATATTGCATTTTTGCACAGTAGCGATATTGCGATCATTTCCATATATTGTGCAGCCCTAGCTTATATCTTTCTAAATGTCAGCTTTGAAAATAGCAAATATCTCTGAAGAGAACCGCAGAGCAGATGAGTTGTGTTAAGCAGCATGTTCAGGCTTGGACTGCTGTGAAACTACACACGTGTGCTGCGAGAGCTGTCAGCACAGGTTACAAACGCTCTGATTCTCAATGGGTGACAAGCCGTATCCTCAGTTCATTTGCGGCTTGAAAGGCTCTTCTTCTCCCCCTCGGTCCCCCCTCCCGTGGGGACTGCGGTCTAAATCTGTTGGAGAGAGAACTAGTGCAGCTTCTCTCTGAGAAAGTCTGCAGTTCCTGATGGTGCCGGGGAGCAGTTCTGCTCTGATGTGACATGAACGTGACGGTCAGCAGGTACTGATACCACAGCTGAGAAATAAATACAGTTACTGAAACAAAGCATTAAAGGCCCGTTCACAGCCAGGACTGTAACTGTAACTATAACATCTTATAAAACGCCTGTGCTAGAAAGTCTTTCACATTTTTGATACCATAGTAAAAACTAATATGCTATTTAACACACTCCCTTATCATTCAAGTTAAACACTAATAGAATTATCAAAAGTAAATATGACATTTATATTTAATTTATTTAACGGTCATTCAAATATACTGTATTTGTTCCTCTTATAAAACATCACTTATTACAACAGATAATGGGATTTTACCTACACATGGTGATGAGCAGAATAATACCAAATAATTTGGTTTTACAACCCTTAAAGTAATAGTTCGCCCCAAAATAAAAATTCTGTCATCATTTACTCACCCTCTGGTCTTTTCAAACCTGTATGCCTTTCTTTTTTCCGCAGAACACAAAAGAAGATATTTTGAAAAATGTTAGCAACTGGCCTCCATTGACTTGCATTGGTTTTGTGTCCATACAATAGAAGTGAATGGGATCCAGTGCTGTTTGGTTACCAACTTTCTTCAGAATATCTTCTTTTGTGTTCTGTGGAAGAAAGAAAGAATTTTCATTTTTGAGTGAACTATCACTTTAAGTACACATAACACAGTTTCGCTTGCCTTGCCTTGACCAGACAGAATGTTACCGTTCAAATTCACAGTCAAACGTATTGGCCAGCAGAAGCTTGTGTTCTTGTGATCATAATACAGTATTTATCAGAAAAAAATGACAACAATTCCACAACAGTTGTTGAATAGTTGTTAGAGACGAGTGAATCAGTGATTCAAAACAGTAGATACAGTCTCATGCATTCTCCCTCTGTTGGAATTCTCATCATATATTGAATTTTTATGTCTTGGCACACAAAGGTTTTGGTTGGATTTGCACTGACTTTCAGCACTGAATCCTCTATGAATTTGCTCAAACGGACACACACACTTCACCACTAACTGAATTAGGCTTGAATTGAATTATGTTTAGGAATTCTTGTCGAGATGGTCAGAGGTCATTGCAGGCATTTGAGTGTCTATATCAGAAACAGTTGGACAAGAGACTGGAGAAGTAGCTCAGGAGGGAGATTCTCTTCAGTATTGGAATTGAGGTAAACATATGTCTGACAAGGACGTGGTTGTTTGTGAGAGAGCATCCTGCATGGTTGAGCTTGTTTACGGGGATGTAGACTGACAGGAAGACATTTGTTGTGAGGCAGTGACTTGATAACTTATGCAGTTGTCTGGTCAGCAAGTGTGAGTTCATTGCCCGTCTCAGTCACTCGGACAGATAGTGGCCATTTCTCAATATGTGTTCTTCAGCGGTCTTGTGTTCTGGAATTGAGAATTGGCCAGTGTTAAAGTCCCAGTGAAACTAAAACTTACAATGCCTATTTTTTCATGAAATATTGCAGCGTTTATTGTAACTAGCGCATCAATATGGGTCATTCTCTTTTTAAAATTCACGTGCCTTCATAATCTTCAGTTAAAATCTGAAAATGCACTTCTGCCCTCTAGTGGTAATCCTCCTCAGATGACCTAAATTAGTGGGCTTGGGCGGAGCATCCATTAACTCCTCCCCTTCAACTCCCAGTCTCTGCTGCCTGTTCCATTTTAAAATGCAACAACTGTTTTTATACATCCAATTAATTCGCAGTGAAAAACGCAAGCCACGCCCAATATTTTTTTTAATTAGAAATTCTATTTTACTCAGAAATGCGTCCAAATACGGAATTAAAAAGGATCACAACTTCCAGTTCACGGGGACTTTAAAGCTGACATGTGTCACTTCTTCAATGTTAAAATAGCTTCGCCTTTCTAGTTTAACATGCAAATGATTCAAAGGTGTTTTGAAGATCTCTAGTAATCTGACTTCTGCATGTACGTTTTGAAAGTAACACAATGCATATAATGCAAAAATGCATATTCCCTAAACACCATTGACGCTAATGATGCTAGATTCGCAGTCGCACAATTACCTTTCAACTTTTTGACTGGAAAATAGAAAGGATGAGTACGGTCAGTGTATAAGAAGAAAAACATGTTCACAGCCTGACAGACTGTGACACAAGTGGTGATAAATTATTCATCACATGGAGTAAACAGAGATAAGCTAATAACACAGACAAGGCGGAGTTTGACAGAGGCTCCCGCGCAGGTTTGCTTTGCAGACATGATATCCACAACAAATCTAAATGTATAGATGGGCTGGAGCCACACATCTCTGTCCCGCCGTGTTCTCAGAATCGATCTAAATGTAATTATGACAAACAGTTTTTTCTTTCCATGCATTCCAGCCAATAAAAATGTGGAAACTCCTTCAGTGTGGATATTTGTTCAAACACGGTGTGTCATGACAATTTAATAGTGTTTGCAGAGTGTTCCTCATGTGACCTTGTAAACAGTCATGTGTCCTGTCCGGGTTCCAAGAAATTTAGATTGATGTGAACATAATATTGACATGAGAAAGTCATGATTTGCTGAAGCTTGTTGAGTGTTAATTCTGTTTTGCAGAATCATTAGGAATATGTGTGTCAAGCTTCAGTCATAACACATAATGATTTGTGTCATGACTTTAAACAATTGTTTTGATATTTGACCTCATACTAGCCAGGGCTGGATTTGGACAAAAAAGTGGTCCTGGACTTCCGTCCATGCACGATTGTGTTCCTGGCTTTCCGGCTCCTTTGCAGTTGCGGTCCATCTGCGATTATGTTTCGAGGGGGTCACCCTTAGTTCGCTCGCGTTCTGGCCCACCGAGCATCAGCCCACCGGGAATATGCCCAATACCAGCCCGAATGACTTGAGTGGACATCACATCCTACAAATATGACCTCTAAACTTTCCAACAGCAACTATTTTTGTAGCCCATAAACATTAGATACTGTGGGATGTTTTGATACTGTGGCCCAGCTGCAGTTTTCATGTTGGATCACTGAAGTTAAAGTTGACAGGTGGCTATTAGTTAAACAAAGCACAGACTCTCACAGCGTTCAACAGTGTTTTCTCATCTTCTCCAAAAGAAGTCTCCCAGGCCTCAGTGGCTTTAATTTAGAGGCGTCAATGTTCTAGCAGTTGAACGGTTTCATTGTGTGAGCTGGTAGGTCTCAAACAATCAGTGGCGAATAGGGCTGTGACGGTGGTCGTGATAACTGCACCACCGCGGTGGTAAAGTGCCATGATGGTGGTGAACTGCCACCAGTGGTAGTGCACATCACTGTGACAAATATAAGTGTAATTAATATGACAGTTGCGATAAGAATTGCTATTTGTAACCTTTCAATTGTGGATGGTTTTATTTAAAAGATTTTACATCAACACAGAAATTATTGGCATACGTTTCCGTTTTTGCGTTCAAGCGTGGGCCCGCACGGCAAAACCCAGGTTATTCTGTGGGTTCTGCAATGGATCTTGTTGTGAAATGAACAGTTACATAAATTAAAACTGGCTATGACCCGCTTGCTTAGTGTTGGAGCGTGCGCAGGTTTTGCCGCGGTTGCGGAGATACATCTCTTCATTTGCGCTCCTGCGCACATCTTCTGAACGCGCATTTAGTGCAGCTGTACACATTTTAATCTGGACAATGTCAACAAGTAAGTTTCACATCAACGAGTAGGAAAAAGTAACATTTTTATGGCAATCTGAACAGGAAAGCCAATGTAGGTTTAAACAGTTGTTTCAAATGGAATTGTTAAGGACTGTAAGGGTTAATACGCCACTGACTGAAGTTACTGCAACAAGAGCTTTTTTATTTAGTATTTAGCTTTCTTATATCAATTAAGTTTTCATTATTTACTGATGTTTATTTAAATGTTTTATATGCTGTAGTGTGTCGTTTCACTGATGGATTTGCGCATTAAACATGGACTGATGTTTCATCCTCATTTATTTCAGATATCATATTTCAATTTCAAGTATTTAACAATTTCAAGTATTTAAATAAGGTTTATATTTCTCTCCTACTCGTCATGTGGTTGCTACACGCAAATATATCAATATTATTCATATAAATAATATATATTTCCCAACAACCGCACCACCGCGGTTGATTTGTCCATTACCACCGCAGTAAAAAAACTTATTTACGATTTATACCATGGGGCTGTGGAATGCTTCATTCTGATTGGCTGATGAACGTTCTATGGGTGTTCATTATTTTTCAGTCAAACGCACACCTATGAAGTAGTTCCAGATCTGTCGACCAAATTATAGTTTGATATCACTGCTCCAAGTTTAAGTGGATAAGGTTATACTGTAGCCTACTGTCTAACAATAAACAAAATGACAGGTCATTTCCATTGTCTGAGAAGAAATAACTATTAATATTTAGCAAGTATGCTACTGCAAACAATCCACCTTTTTTTTGCCTTTGGATTATGTGAAAGCTGCTCACAAAAGCAAGACACCACAAACACTGATAAACATGCTTTGGAATATAGGATTTCAGTGCAGCACTTTTAATGAAAACCTTCTCCAGTATCTCATTTTATAAATAACTGAATGCTCATCTTCATAGAGGTTTTTTTTTACTGAAATGTCTTTACTCAATTTACTGTGTTCATCTACTAAGTAGAGGCGCTCTGCTCAGGATTGCAGATTAGAGAACAAAAGATGTTTTGTTAGGGACTTCTATAATTCTGGGGGCTTTTTTGTCCTATAGTACCCTGCAATGATGTTTTAATTTGGCCTTTAAACTTTACAAACCCTCAGGGTCTGTCCTGTCCTCCCCTGTGGAAGTAACATTGTGACATCAAATGACATCAAATAACCTCTGAAACACAGACTGTGTATCAGTGTCTTGAGACAGTTTTGACATCTGAGCAGTTAATGTAAAAACTTTCTCATTTAGAGACAGCTTCCCAGACAGGGATTGGGTTAAGGCCTGACTAGGCCTTGGTTAAATTACGACAATTAAGTCGTTTTTACAATCATGCCTTACAAAAGAAATATTATTTTGTGTGGATTTTGAGACAAACAATGGCACTGATGTATTTTAAGAGAGGTCAGTGCAAGATGTTTTCAGTTTTGTCAACTCTTTATTTTAGTCTAAAACTAGTCCCAAACCCTGTATGGACCCCCCCCTTAATTTAATAACAGTTTTAAAGGGATAGTTCGGCCAAAAATTCTGTCATCATTTACTCACCCTCTTTTCATTTCAAATCTTTATGACGTCTTTTCTTCCGCAGAACACAAAAGAAGATATTTTGAAGAAAGTTGGTAACCGAACAGCACTGGCCCCCATTCACTTTATTTTTTTATTCTGTATAGTGTTATTTGTATGCACCATGGGTCTGAGAGTAACGCAGTTTCGATCCTCTATATGTATGTAATGCACATGTGGCAGAATTGACAATAAAGCAGACTTTAACTTTGACTTATTTTATATGGACACAAAACCAATGCAAGTGAATGGGGTCCAGATAACAACATTCTTCAAAAGATCTTCGTTTGTGTTCTGCGGAAGAAAGAAAGTCATACAGGTTTGAAATGAAAAGAAGGTGAGTAAATACAGAATTTTTATTTTTGGGTGAACTATCACTTTAATACAGTCCAGCTTAAAACAAGCCTACAAAATAAGTTTGGAAGTTTATTTTCTCAGGTAAATATTGTTGGGGTATTTTTTACTGGAATACAAGACAAATATTTCTAGGAAGTCTTTAAAGGCAGGTAGCAGCTAAATGTACGCAGTAATAAATAAACTTGTTGTTGTGTTGTCTGAATTTTTGTAGTTTTGTAGTAGTTAAGTGGAGTTGTTTATGCAGTGTGATCTCTTGTCATTGTTGGAGTTACTATACAATTTCATGTTGGTGAAGCAGATGTTGGCTGTCAATGAAACATGCTGTGCTAACAGAGCACAACTGTAGGTAAAATCCCGTTCATTTTCATTTGACCTTTTTAAAACTAAAGAATATTATTATTATTAACCATTTATCAGGCAAGTTACCATATTTGGTAACTTAATTGACCAATCACAACGGCATTTCCATGCCTCTCCGTGAGCTTGTGTAAGCGCATGGATGTCTCCCAGTCAATCAATAAGGGTATGGACGTGTCGTCACTTTATCACATGAACACCACGTGAGCATGCAGGAGCGCCCCCTGTGGGTGGCAAAACACTCAGCAAAATTACTGCTTACAATATCAGGAGACGCAATAGTATTTATTAGTGCATTGAAGGTTGCCAGAGTATAACATTATACAGTGATCCTGTGGGAAATTTAAACTTATTGCAGTTTTTATCATACCTTAAATGGCATATATGTGTGTTTATTTGTACTGTGAGCATTATAACTGCTAAAAAAAGTGGCACCAGCAGTACTTAGTGGTATTTTCACTTTATATATTATACATTATATACACTGACCAAAATTATAAACGCAACACTTTTGTTTTTGCCCCCATTTTTCATGAGATGAATTCAAAGATATAAGACTTCTTCTATGTACACAAATGGCCTATTTCTTTCAAATATTGTTTACAAATCTGTCTAAATCTGTGTTAGTGAGCACTTCTCCTTTGCTGAGATGATCCATCCACCTCACAGGTGTGGCATATCAAGATGCTGATTAGACAGCATGATTATTGCACAGGTGTGCCTTAGGCTGGCCACAATAAAAGGCCACTCTAAAATTTATATTTTATATATTTGTCTTATATTTTTAAATATATAAACCTTTTGGGGGAAAAAATGACCATAGACCGGCTAGGAACCATATATGGTAACTTCATTGACCTTGATTTTCAACATAAAAATGATGTTTGAAATCAATTTTTTTTTATTTTAAGTCACAAAAGCTCAAAAGTCTTGTAATAACCTCCAATAACACTCCAGGGCTGAAAACTTGAATTTCTAAGTATTTCAATGAGTGCCCTATTAAGGGTTAATGTTGCATGCCTGTTTGAACACTTTTCAGACGTATGACTCTCATTCTTGTCATTTCGGATTGGGGTAAAGTAATAGTTCACCCAAAAATGAAAATTCTGTTATCATTTACTCACCCTCATTTCAAACCCGTATGACTTTCATTCCTCTGAATTACATATTTTGAAGAACATTGATAACCAAACAATGGCGGTACCCATTTACTAGACACAAAATCAACGCAAGTCATAATCATACAAATTTTTTATAGACTTGTTACTGGGCTGACTGGAATCCAAAAAATCTATAAAATAATTAATAGAATGTCTTTTATTTTTCAAATTAAATATTCGATTAAAGCAACTATCAATCTTATATTTACTAAACAAAACCATAACAATTAGCATACTTAGTAATTCAGTTGTGTTCACTGATGTGAAATGCATTGAATGCACATGGTCACTGTTCATGTGAAGGTTTGCTCAGTTTAAAGTAATATTTGCTGTGGTAATAATAACTCATGACTTTGCAGAAATAATTGGACTCATAGACAACAAGTATTGTTGAGTAAATGAAATGCACTTCCATCTGCTGGTAGCACATGCAATTACAACATGCAAAGAGACAGGAGACTCTGAGAGGATATGAGCACTTATAACCAGAGCCACTTATAAATAGCACATAACAAATGTCACAGATAAACATCTAATATCTGTCAGGGCAAATAACATCCACGCTTTTATTCGAACCTGCTGTCTTATTAAAGCGGTGAGTCATATTTTCACAAAGTTAAATCTACAGAAAGCCAATAAAGAAGGAATGGCAGACAGGCGCTGCGATAGCTGAAGATTATTATACCAAAATAGATGTTCTGTTTGCTCGGAGAATATGAAATTGACAAACATGAACATGCACCCACTTTCTCTGAAATGAGCCCAAACTGGTGACAGTCAGTGTTCTAGTGGGGTAAAGAGGGTCAGGCTGTTGAATGGGGTGTTAATTGATGCAGTAATGCTGGTCACATGATTTGTGAGAGGTTGGACACTCTTATGGTAGGAAATCAATTTAACCGGTCTCATGGGTTTAACTCCTCAGTTCTGACCCTTTCTGTTATGTGTCTGATTGGAAACAGCTATAGTCTGAAGCACTCTCTCACACTCTGAATCTGTAAAAATGCTGTAGGATGAGCCAAATCTTTAAGTAGAGCTGAATATTATAGACGTGTAAAGATGGGCTCTTTTGGTTGAGTAGGCAACCAAACCACATAGCAACATGTTAAAAACACCTTTTTTTGTTACTATGGTACGAGGTGGCTAACTCGTATGACTTCGTATGTTGTGAATCGTTCAAAAATGTACGACTAGTAGAAAAAACGCAATACCGAAGCCCCACCCATAACCTCCTTAAACCTAAAGTCACTGGTGCGAAAGTAAATCGTGTTAAAATGTATGAATGAGATCGTACGAAATGATTCGAATTAGCCACCTAAAAAATAGTTACGATTTTGTTGTAGATACTGAATAGCAATACCTTAATACATCTCTTAAAGGTGGGGTAACAAGCTATTTCATGCATTCTGACTTCTTCACAATGTTAAACGTACTGCTTCTCAAGCTTAACATGGTCAACTTGTCAAAAAACAAGTTGGACGTATGGCTTAGTGTTTTTGTGCTCGATACACTCTGCCAGGGTTCGTACAGATTTTGGAAAGTTTTTTTCGAACATGAATTCCCGTTTCATAACAAGGTTTCTTAGTCCCTTATTGTACAATTCTCCCGGAAAAGCACGCCCACACGTCAACCAGCGAGAGCGAGAGAAAGAGCACGCCCACTTTTCAACCAGCCAGCGTGAGAAAGAACACACCCATCAATGGGTATCGTTCGTTACGGAAGTTTAGCCGTGTTTGTTTGTTCACTACATTTTTGTGA
Organism: Triplophysa rosa; assembly: GCF_024868665.1. Taxonomy (NCBI): domain Eukaryota; kingdom Metazoa; phylum Chordata; class Actinopteri; order Cypriniformes; family Nemacheilidae; genus Triplophysa; species Triplophysa rosa. The sequence goes on from NC_079910.1 coordinate 18,069,274, forward strand.
TGAATGTTATATGAACGGTGGATTTGGAGATCGTTTAAAACTGATAGATGGAGCGGTCCCAGCACTTACATGATTTATTAGGGTCTTCATGAAATGTCTGTAACATATTTTGCTTAAAAACTCTCAATGGTTGTGTAAACAACACCCTTTTTGCTTTGTCAAAAACAACTACTGTATACTCACAGCAACCCGTTTTGGTGTATGTCTCCTTAAAGGCTAATGAGTTACTGTGCACCCCACCCCTTTTCCGTCCGGGGTGTTGACACAACCCATTGCTGGTCCTCGGGGCACACCTCCCAGAATGTTTTAGATTCAACCTGATTCAACTCACCTGATTCAACTTATCAGCTTGTTGGTGTGTTAATTAGGGAGATATTTAAAACACTCTGGGAGGTGTGCCCTGAGGACCAGGGTTGGAAAACGCTGGTATAGTGCATGCTATGGCCATGCCCAGGGTTTAAACCTGCAGATTAATGGGCAGTAATATTATAATAAGACCTCTTTCTATGTCACAAGCGGAGCGAAATCTGATCGGCTCGATTTCTCACATGCTTGCAGAAGAAGGCTCACCAAAACAAAGTTACCGGGTTCTTCTTTTTCACATTTTCTGAGTTGCTAGATGCTGTGTTCAGGAAGTCGACTGTTTTTGGAAATAATCGTACAGCTGTATCTGTCTTTTATAAATGTGATCAAACTAAATAATGTTTAAAGATATGATGTATGCAATACTACAGTATAGGTACTCAAGATTAATATGAGATTGAAACTGTGTGTTACCCCTGCTTTAAAGGAATAGTTGAGTTCCTTAAGTATGGGATAAAATGGCATGAGGATACATAAATTATATGGTAATTTTCATTTTTGGGTGAAATATACCTTTAGGAAATGTATTGCATGTCTGGAAAATCTTTCAAGCCAAATAATTAATTTATATCGTACATATTGTTTGTTCTGTTACATCCCACAATTCACCTGGCTTGCTTTGTGAGGTTTTGTCGTTAGTAAAATAATACAAATTGCATCTGAGGATCAATTTATGTCCATTTTTTTTTTTAGTGTTGTATTATTCTGTTACATTTCTCTTACATTCTACTACATGCAAATTTATAAGGGGGGGGGGTTATGCTGCCTTTAAAGCTGCAATCCATAACTGTGGTTAGAAAATAAACAAACAAAAAAAATCCTTACCTTACCTCAATTTGCATAATTTTATAATGATTTATCATTTAAAACGTCATGTTTGATTTCGCAGGAAATGACGCCCCTTCAATACAAAAAGTAACCTGCAATTTTATGTTTCAAACAGAGATGGCGATAGAGAGGTAAACATTACGGATTGCAGCTTTAAGGCCAGTCCGAAACCATTTTTATTACTTAAATGCTGTCTGTTAAGTTGACTGACAGGGAAACAATGCAGCATCCTTCGGTTTTGGACACAGCCCTTCATTTCTGAAAAGTATATTGCCCACAAATCTCTCATTTCAACCCTCACTTGTTTTAGAATTGGCACTATAACATATGGCAAACTAGCACTATCATTACACATTAGCCCTTTAACAATGCAATAATGTTTCCATATGGGAATCTGAATGGAGAGAGCTGCCGCTGTTACTCTGGTTTTCCGCTGGTTCCTTCCTATAATAACAGCATAGAGGCGGTTTATAATTTTAACATGCTGCACTTTTCCATCTTTCTCCACCCATAATGCATTGCAGTGGGTTTCCTGCATGGCCTGATACTCAGAAGCTCATCAGACGGTTGTTAATGGTGTTTTTTTTTTAGAAGGCTGTGTTAATCTCACCTGTCTATTATTTTGCACAGCCTTCGTGTCGTAACACGTTGAGTCAGTTAAGGAAAGGAATTTTGTGAAAGAAAGAAGATTGATTTGAACACGTTCTGCACTGGAATCCTCGACATTCAAAAAATGAAGCGAGTTTTCTTTCATAGCTTATCGCAGAGAAGTTGTTCCTTGGTTGTGTTTCTCCTACAATTCCTCAAAGGATATAAAACTCAACTGAGTCAGTTGTATTGTGCTTAGACTTAAAAGAATTTGAAGACAATTTGAATACTTTTTTCTATCTGAGCATAGTTTAAGATACTGTTGAGATCTTCTCTGCAACGGTATGAGAGAAATGTAACCAAACCTACATTCTGTGTCTTAGGGAAGAAATCTGGGATGTTGAAAATCTAAGCTTAAAAAATCTTGAAGAAACAACTAAGATTGATCCCACTTTAATTCCTATACTTGGAAACCCAAACGTAAAACATTCACTAACGTGTCTTAATGGTATTTTGCTTTATAAATCCTCTCAGTTATTGTCAAGCTGTAAAGTGCCATAGGAGGGACGTTTGGACCAGCTTTTGGACTGTGAACATGAGACACGTGGACAGGCTGGAGATGCCCTGGAGAATGTGGCAGAGCCTGGTTTGCTTTCGAAAGCGGAGCCTAGCCATTATGTTTCCATGTGTGCTTGAAAATGGCCAGTAGGAGCTAAAACCGTGGCTGGCAGAGGAGTCCCGCTAACCTCAGCTGCCTGGCTGCCCTCCCAGAGTCTACGACTCTAACCTCAGTGCACAGACTCTCAAAAACTCCCTTTCCCTTCTTCTCACTGCAAATTCAGAGCCGAGTCTCCACGCATGTGGGGAATTTAGTCAAAACGCATGTCACCTACTTGTCGATCTCGCGCCAGGGAGCAAAGATTAAGACGTGGTGAAAGAATGGTCTGTCTAGGGTTGGACTCTAACTAGGCCCGGTTACGTAAGGCGGGGGCGACCTGGGTACCAGCCGGCGGCGGTGCGGCCATGGCTTGGGGCTTAGCGTGCGGGGTGGAAACTCTGCTGGTGCGGAGCGGCTGTTTCATATGGCAGATCGTACTGTGGATTATCAGGAGGTGTTACCTGCAAAGGATGAGGTCATGCCAACAGTGCCTACAAACCTGCTTCTACCTGGGGGAAGTCTATCAGGTACAGGAGGTCTTTTGAATGGGGTCGAGGGTTACAAAATGATTTGGACTTTGACGTTCTTTAAGGTTCTTTGTTGTTGTTCGTGCCATGCTGAGACTGTAAATGAGGCTGTGATTTTAGTGGCTTAGTTTGAAGATTATAGCTAGGTTTGATTTGTGAGATTTTCAGATTTGTCAAGATACCAAGTTCTGCAATCAAAAGACAGATTTCAAAATAAAATTAGACTCAAACCTGAGCTATGCTGTCCAAATTCGTATTATTCTCTACATACTGTTACTTTGTCGTTACAACTATTAGTGATGAGCAAAAAAAGCAGTTTTGTACAAAAACTATTTCAAAGTTTAAAACCGGATGATTTATACAGGCTGATTTGAGATTGTCTTAAAGAGCATCGTTTGTTTTTCAAGAAAATCAAGAAAATCTAGAGAAAGAAATTAAGCTTTACACGTTAGTTAACATGGTCAATGTCATTAGTTATATAAATATGCATTTATTTATTTATTAAGTTAATATTTATGTTAATTAACAAATATAATGAAAACTCAAAAATAAAAGAATTAATAATATTTATTAATTAAGTTAATATTTGTATTAATTACAAATATAATGAAAACTTAGTACTTTAAAACATTTAAAAATAGGGTAAATAAAAAAATCAGTTTCTTTCCAAGTTTAATTAGATTTTGTTTCACTGGTGATTTCAGGCTTTTAGAAATGATGATTTACTATGAACTCTATTCATTGTTTTGTTACACACAAGGATAAGTTTTTCTCGGAATACAGCTCATGCTTTAGAAAATTATAGACCTGAAAAAGGGCCTTTAAAATTCTCCCAAAATATTGGTCACAATATGAAAGGATTTCTAAATTACGTTGTAACTCTCCCTTAGCTCAGCCTGCAAGGAATTATGTTTTCAGAGCCATAATAATGAATGAATCTTTTATTAAAAGTATTTATTTTTGTATTCTATAACATTTGACCAAAGACTTGCTCATATTGCCTGGACTTTTCCCAGAATCACATGTAAACTTGTAAAGAGACAATTTTAGTATTGGTCTGTTTATAACACGTAGTTGTGAGTCAAGCGGAAAAACAAAGCAATTGTGTGTTTAGCCACACATAACTTTGCAACATTTTTGTGGTTATTTGACATTCTACTGGTTAAGAAATCTGTTTAAAATTGTACTAACTTCTAACATCATTTTAGTGTTTCCAAAATAAGTTTATCTTTTGTGCTGTGTACCACGTTTGTGTTCCTCAATAATGCATTTGTGCATGTCTTGTGGTGGCACATGTGCATTAAAGATCTCAAGGGATTTTCTGCTAGGTCAAATATTTCTCATTGTTCTTCAAGGATTGTTTAGGGAGACACCGAAACAAAAGAAACAATTTATTAATACTAAAATATTGAATGTACAGTAAAAATACAACACTTACACTAACTTACATGCAAGACTGTAACCGCAGAGGTTAATAGTCAGTTCGCAATTGACCTTTAATGTGAATATGCATTGGGGTCTAGTTATGGTACTGTTAGCTATACATTTTTTTAAACGTTACCAAATAAAGGCTGAAGGTATGAACATCTGAGTGTTTTGAATACATTGATCTGACAGATTCTTTCTGCACTGTTGTTGCTGAGAGTCGTGATTCATCATGTGGAAGTGAAACCTTTGGATCTGTTTACTTGAACACTTGAGTGTGTACATATCGAAAGAGTATTGCACAAAACGTGAATTTTGACTCTGACATGTGAATCCAGCATTAGGTTTAGCCCTGCAGTTCATTAATGATTCTTCTGATCTCGTCATTGTGTCCATAGATGACAGAGGGCCGACTTTGCCAGGTGCAGCTCCTGGACGACAGGAAGTTGGAGCTGTTGGTTCAGGTACAGTTTCTCGATGAATGTCTCACTTCTGATGCTTGCTCAATGTCAATACAAATATAACAGACCTTGATTAGTCTCATGCGTGATATTGATTGGTGGATTCTCTCTCGCAGCCAAAGCTGTTATCTCGTGAACTTTTGGATTTGGTATCATCCCATTTTAACCTTAAAGAAAAGGAATATTTTGGCTTCACCTATTTAGACGACATGTAAGTACTTTTAAACTTTTAATTCATCTGGACAACTGTTGCATGTTTAAAAAAGGTCATGTCAAGCCTGAGTTAAGGGCAATAGCATTGTGATGTTTATTTGGATAGTTTGCTTTATTCGCTATAACAATAACAGCTGGCTGGATGTACATTATTCCTCACAAATATATCTCTAATTTAACTAATTTAATTTAAGGAAAGACTGTGAAATAAATTTTATATTTAAAGCAATTTTCAATAAATTGCTTAAATTATTGCTTAATTTGCAATAAATTATTTCAACTTTTTCTTGCAACTAAATCCCATAGTTTATGTGACATGTATTGGTGTTATTAGGGATAACTAAGCTAGGAAATTTGCCATAATGCTTTAAGGCTGTTAAGTGATTGATTACGATTAATCGCATCCAGAATAAAAGTTTGTGTTTACATAATATATGTCTGTTTACTGTGCATATTTATTTTGTATTTATAAACACATACACATACATGTATATATATATTTTGACTTGTATATATTTATAGTAATATATATTTTAAATCGGTGGTTTTCAAACTGGGGGCCGTGGACCCAAGATGGATCCAGGGGGTATTTTATGAAATGTTTTGAAAAGTTTGAGAACCAATGATTTAAATGATATATAAAAATGTATTAATTTTGATGTATTGTATTTTTCTTAAATATATACATGTATGTCTATGTGTTTATAAATACTAAATAATTATATATTATATATGTATATATTACATTATATATTTTGTAAATACAAACTTTTATTCTGGATGTCATTAGTCGTTCAACAGCCGTATTTATTGATGACAATATATTAAAAATATATACCACGTTCATGAGATGTACCCGGAATTTTACAATAAGCCCAGAATACATTTTAAAGAGGGCTGGGCAGAAAGATATTTTATAGTCTTACTGCTGATTTCTTCTATAAGTGTTAAATGGCAGGGCTTTAACTGAGTCGGATCAGAATGTTGGATTGCACATCTCAGTCAGATGAACTTTCCTCTTGCAGTGGTCAGTGCAAATGGTTGCAGCTGGACCGCAAAGTGCTGGAACATGACTTCTCCAAGAAATCAGGGCCCATTGCTCTTCAGTTCCTCGTGAGGTATGTGATCTCCACCTCATGATGTCTAATGCCACATGACCACATTAACCACAGAGTTCAGCCCTTTCACATTCCTCGACTGAATCATAGTTCACTGTGGTGCTGCTTTAAATAAGCACCTTGTTTCAGATTGTAGTTTTGAGGATGGGATTTAGTGGATAAATGCTCTTTTGAAATGACAAGCTCTGTTTATTATTAATGAGTGAATCATCATGAACTGAAAGTGCTCTCTTATTTTTAGGTTTTATATTGAAAGCATTTCACTCCTGAAGGATCCCACAACAGTGGAGTTGTTTTTCTTGAATGCCAAATCTGCCGTTTATAATGTAAGTACAGTCTCTCTGCCCTCCAAAGTGATTCATTGTCTCATTTTATGCCTCTGTAAACAATTACAAAGTGACAGACCTCAGACGCCTAATATCTCTCCATGCCAGAAATGCTGTTGCTTCCCAGGGATAGAGAGAGAATGTGAGCAAATATTTGCCTTGTGATTCAGAGAATACAGTGAGATGTTCACTATTGCCAGCAACATAATGATTTTTTGGCTCATAGCTCATTCCGTAAAACTGGGATCTAAACTAAAAAGTGTTTACAAATTAGATTTCCTCATTCCTGAAGCAGTTTTACTCAGATATACGTCACTATACAGAAGAAAACACCTGAAATGCAACTTTCATTTTATGAACACCAGTATATAGTAATGTTTGTCTTTATGTGGGTTGAAATGTAGTCAATGTCATGGACAGGGAGGTGAGACACAGACAGAGGACCCAAGTGCAGACAGCGGGTAAGGGGTTAACAAGACAGACTTTAATTATAACTACAAAAATACAAAACAAAGACCCACGTGGGGGTAACTCAACAAAACACAAGGGTATAAAACATGACATCAGGGACAAGGACTAACTACACCTAACCAGACTAAGACAACACTTGAATTAAATACAAAATAACTCAACTACACTGACAAGACAGGAACTCACCACATATGGCACACACAATGAACCAGCACAGGACAGAGAACAGGTGTGGGGTATGAACTAATAACGAGCACTAAGGAGGAAACAAGAGGGCAGAGAGAGTATGGCGAGCCATAAGGGCCAAAATTACCTCCCTCCACATGAAACAAGAGGTTCTGCCATGGCTCTGCCACACGATCAAGAAAAGCAAGATAAGATGGGGCAGAACCATGACAAGTCAATACATGCGTACATGGCATCAGCTTGAATTTACGTTGCTTTGAATAAAAGTGTCTGCCAAATGCACAAATGATGATTAAGAGGCAAAAGTTACGGATTGCAGATTTAAGTGGTACAAATCAAACATTTTTTTAAACAAATAACTCTAAACATATTGGGCCCTATCATACACTCGGCACAATGCGGCGCCAGGCGTGACGCAAAGGTTTTTTGCTAGTTTCAAAACTTTCAATCCTGACGCAGTTTTAATTTTCATGTCCTGCACCACGTTGTTTAAATAGCAAATGCATTTGTGCCCATTTGTGCGTCCACGGGCGTGCTGATCTGAAAACGAGGTGTGTTCAGGCACATTGTTGGCGCGTTGCTATTTTGAGGCAGCTGAAATAGACTGCGATATTGACCAACTAAAACCTGGTCTAAAGTCAATGGCGCAATATATATATTTTTATTTAAAGAGCGCATTAGTCACATGCGCCTATAGGCGGGTGCACAGCGTGCATACACTCTGCTTATTACACATAGAAGGTCGCGCAGCAGCACACAAACATGCCAAATATTTACAAAAAATAGATTACGATGTAAAAGATTATTATTGTGTACATAATGATAAAAAGTCTGTTTTGTCCTGTAGATGATCTGCTCGCGCGCTTTAACCTTGCGTTTCCGCTCTGGCAAATTCTGCCCTTTAAATAGCGAATCTGCCAGGGTGCAAGCACAACTGGCTCTTAAAGGGAATGAAAAATGAGATTCTTATTGGTTTACTTCATGTTTTGCCCAAAACACATCCATTGCTCATTAAGAGAATAGGGACAATACTTTTAGACCATGCGCCTGGCGTGCCAACTATATTTCCCGTTGTTAAACTAGCAAAAGTGGATTCGTACACGCCCTAAGTGCACTTGCGTTGTGCGCTTTAGACCATGCGCTTAGATCGTTAAAATAGGGCCCATTGTTTGAACATTAAGGATGTGAGTATTGTTTGTTCATGGCAGGAATATCACTTGTCTGTCACAGAGTGATTGTGAAACCCGACTGTTTATGTCTGTCATAATAATAAATGGTTTTAAAGTCATAAAGAACATCCATAGCACATAATAGTCATTCATATTTTTTATTCGTCCACAGGGTGATATAGAGGTGGACAGTGAGCTGGTTTTCAAATTAGCTGCTCATGCATTGCAGGTAAAACTGTCAGATTTATCAAAACATTTACACTACAAGTCAGTGTTACGTCTGCGCATACTAATAAATTTCATCTGACAGGAATCTAAAGGAGACTATACAAGGTAAGGATACAATTTTAAAACACTAATTTTGCAAACCTGTGGTTTAAGAATACAATATAGCAGTAACACTTTACAGTAACCCCTCATTTACACTGCACGCATGTGCGGCGCATTACGGCTCTGACGCGGCAATCGGAGCTGATCGCGGCCACTCGTCAATGCTTTTGTTAATGTGCAACAGCATGTTACTGAAGCATCCTAGAAGCGGCTCTCCACGCCGCCTCGCTAAAGATACTCACCTAGTCTATTTTTGATGACGCCGCGTCCAAGCCGCACAGTTTTATGTCAAAACTAGATAGGTATATTTTCTGAAGAAAATGTTAGTGGTGCTTGCCGTGGCAAAACTCGGACGCTAACATCAAGTTTTAACATCAAATTACCATGATTAAACATGATGTTAGCACGTTTTCAAGCATGATAAGCATGTTGTTAACAAGATAACTAACATGTTACTAGCATGACTAGCATCTGGGCCTTTTATAATGGGAGTCTACGGGATCGGTTGCTAGGTTGCTGTAAATGGTTGCTATGTGCGTGGCTTGATTGCTTGGTGATGATCCCGAGAGACAGATGCGTGTGGTGTAAACAAGGGGTAAGGTTGTATTTGTTAACATTGGCTAATGCATTAGCTAACATGAACATACAACAAATTATATTTCTATAGCATTTATAATCTTAATTCTAATACTTCATTTTAATTAAAAGTTGTGTTAACATTAGTAAATGTGCATAAAATGAATAATTTGGGCTGGATTTTGAGACCAATTTGTCAATTGGATTCGATTCTTATTTATATGGTTTCGATTCGATTTCAGTTAAATATCGATTTGTTATCAGTATTTCCATATTTAAATAGATATATGCTGGTAACTGAAACTCTCCTACTCGGCTAAATTAATGAAATACACCTTCACATTAATAGTAGAACCCACACAGTTATGTTTGGAATTCCTTTTTACTTTGAGTAAAAAATAAAAACATTGTAAATGTGCAACAGTGAAATCAAGCGCTTTGCGTTCCCAGAAAAGCGCTATATAAATGTAACGAATTATTATTTTATTATTATTATCATGAACAACTTGAAATTCATGAACAAATTGAAACATGTTTAAGAAATAAAACAGATTTCAAAATTCAACTCGAATAATGGCACCTTAGGGACGATTGGCGAAATTCAGATACTATTCTCTTAGGCACGTGCATTAAGAATCGATTTGTCTTTAAATTGAAGATCGATTAAAATCGAGGATATTTTTTAAATCGTATATTTTTTACCCAGCCCTATGAATAATTGTATTGACATTAACCAACATTAACAAGGATTAATAAATGCTGGAAAACTATATTGCTCATTGTTAGTTCATGTAAAGGCTGGAATACTATAAGACTTTTGCCCAGATTTTCAGTCTTGACTTGTTGCAGAAAGTCTGCGCTAGTCTGGAGATTTTATTACGTAGTGTGTAATGCCCTGTTTTTCTCTGCAAACTTTCAAAAAGACTGCAAGTGTGTGATGTCTGTTCAGATTTTAAAAGTCGTGAAGTGTATTCCAGCCTTTAGCTAATGCATTTACTAATGTTAATAAACGTATCATTTTAAACAACTGCTTAATTCATTCTTTCGGGCATTCTTAGCGTTTGTGTAAAAAGTTGTCTTATTATTATCCAATGCATTATATGTGGTAATGTAGCTCCAAACATTGATGAAAACGTACTGCATATGAAAGTATATTTGTTTGGATTTTAGTGATGAAAACACCAGGGCGGACCTGAAGAAACTTCCAGCACTGCCCACTAAAGTACTGCAAGAGCATCCATCACTAGCATACTGGTAAAGTACACACTTAAACACAGCAATTGGAATCAAAAACACACGCATTGACACAAAAGGAAGGCCGTAGGTGATTTACTACAGTAGTAAAGTCATGTGAGAAAGTGACAAGCACATTTTTTGTTGTTGTTGTTTTCCCTTTTTTATTTGAGGTATAGCTGGTCTTCCAGCTGATATTCAATTGGTTTATTTAGTTTGTCCCCCGGCCTGATCATCTGATCAAATCCTCCTTGAACAATTACCCCACAACTAAGCTTTATCAGTGGAAACCAGCCTGTTGGTCAGCAAAGGCCCTTGACTGGTTTAAGCTGTTTGGTCAGCAGGGGAGCAATAAGTGTACTGTAAATCACTTTGGATAAAAGCTTAAGATCAATAAAGAATTACAAATGAGAGCGAAACCATAGGAGTGAACTGATATATGGTGCCTTTTCACTGCATGGTACCGTCAGGTTTAGTACGACTCGGCTCGGTACAGCTCATTTCACTTCGGCTCACTTTGCTTTTCCACAGCAGTTTAGTAGCGCATCAAAGTGGGTGGGGATGATAAACTTATCGTCATGGTTGCGCCGCCTCTACTGCCGTAGCATCATTGTGAACGCGACAAACACACGCACAACACAGGAGTAATGGAGCATATCGATGACGGATGGCAGCAAAACAAAATACTGCTAAAATACCAGAAAGTGTCATGATTCTGTCCTCCTTGTCATGTGTTTTCTAGTTCTGTGGACAGAGTTGCATTGCGTTAAGGGTCTCAATCTCTATATTACTGTCACAAAGCATATAACGAAATGCCAATATTACGTATTAAAATGCGTATTCATGTGTCGCAAATCCAATGAAGCTGGTAATGATTCTCTCCACCCAATCGGTGATCTGTGTGTAAACACGTCACATTTTGGTATCTGTACCTCAACTGAGGTGGTACTAAAAAAGTATCAGGTACTAGGTTCCGTACCCAGTGGAAAAACCCCCAAAAGTGAGCTGTACCGCGCCGTACCATGCAGTACTATGCAGTGAAAAGCGCCAATACAGTACGACAGTATAATAGGATACATGAACAGTATAAACACCATACAGTTAGATACAGTATATTCGGCCACGGAAAGAATAATAGACCATTTCAAAACTGTTTTCAGTTTTTCTGAATGAACTATTTATAAGCATGTGTTTAGGTAAAATTATAAGTTTTGTTTCATTCTGTGAACTCCTAACAATATTTCTCCCACATTTCAAATAAAAATACAGTTTCTGTTTGCATTTATTTGCAATTATTGAAAACTGGAGAAAACAGGTGAAACAATAGAAAAGATGCTCTGTATTTTTTTTCAGACATCAAAAACTGAAAAGAAGGTTCAGATTCACTTTTAAGCAATACAAAAGTCGTATTTATGTATTTAGGAAGAGTTCAACAATTATTTATGATAACCTGGATTATACAGTTAATGTTTTAGTAAACTTTATATTTATCATTCTTTGTGTGAACAAGAACCTCTGATACATCCAAAGTTTTTAACTGATGTTCTCCAGTCAGATCTGTCATTGAAGAAAGCTTCACAGACCAGCATGAAATGTAAATGTACAGCAGATGAATGAGCGGTGCTGAAGCTGCATTTACAGCTCTTGATGAGAGCTTTATGGTTTATGATCTGTGTTCTCGTGTCTTTATGCTGACACGCTGAGATTGGGCTGGGGTGGGAGGAGGGGAGGTGAGGGAATATATCTCCGGCCCTGCAGATTTCATCAGCTTTCTCTTTTGCAGCGAGGAGCGTGTTATTGAGAACTACAAGCTGTTGAAAGGGCTCTCCAGAGGCCAGGCCATTGTGCAGTGAGTATCAGAAAAACAATCATTCGTCTCAGGGGGGCGGGCCAGAGGGAAAGACATGATTTATGATTGGCTGCTTAAATCCTTTAATGCTGTGTACTTAAAGAACATTAAGAAGCTGTCAAATATCAATGTGAGGCAAGCATTGATCAGTGCCTTTGTTTTAGGTATTTGACCCTCGTGGAGTCCGTGCCTACGTATGGAGTGCATTACTATGAAGTAAAGGTAAAAACTATCAACAGTGCATGATTTCTGACATCTTAGCATCTACATGATGCAAAAATAAGTAAAAGGACCCAGACGTGGCTTGTTAGGTGCAGTTTTGTTGTTATTTTAATCTTTCGTTTTTTATGTCACATATGGACCATCATTCGCTCAATGGCAGGTATAGTGTTAGAGAGAGTTTTTTTTGTTTTCCAGAAACAGAAATATAGACGGTTTCATCGGACGCACACGCTGGCCCGTATGTGACTCTTGGGCTGTCTTTGGTTATAACAATTTCTTTTATACTTCATTTATATTCAAATTACTTTCTAGTAATATTTTATTGTATCTTAATCGTATTTAATGAAATTAAAACTACTCAACATAGATTCTTTGCAGAGGTCTACCAGATGTTACGTTTGGGCCGTTTGTTGCCGCTGAAATCGTCTATAGTAAAATCTTTATTTTACTTTTTTATTTAATGTACTCTACAATAGTATTAACCAGTCATTTGAAAAACTGTAGTAAATACCGTGGTACACTTCAAAAACACTAGTGTTAGTAAAATCAAAAACTAGTGTTAGGAATTTTACTACGTAAATGTGAAAGTACAATAATTCAGTGTGCGACATTTCATCGATACAGCAATACGAGGTGTGTGTCGTAATGAATGGCTAACTGAAACTTTGACTCATCCAAATCGTTCAAAGCACGGATTCATTTACGGATGAAACCGCATTTTGGGTCCTTCAAAGGTGATGCTTTTGCTAACGTAAGTTGTTCAAATAAATGTTCATGCGCATATGCAACATTATTTACAGTAGTACGATACTACAGTTTAAAAAATCACCAGTATTTTGAAGCTTTTGAAGCATTGCAATGCCCCAATAGATATACGGTACATCATGCAACCCTAGTGGAGACTTCAAAATGCTATTTTATTAAAGCTGCAATATGCAACTTTTGCCTCTATCGCCATCTCTGTTCGAAAAAATAAAATGTACCTACTTATTACGTGTGTTGAAAAACAAGTGATACTACCCGCAAAACCTGACCCAAGAGCTCAACCTATAAATAATTATTATAAGCTTACCATTGCGAATCAGGATAAAGTAAGGAGACGGTGTACAACACTGGAATTTTAAATACTTGTTCAACAACTGATATTTTCTTATTAAAAAAAATGTTAAGAATGCTGTTTTAAGCAATCCATTGAGTAACATTCTGTAGCGCTATTGAAAGGCTGTATTAACCAATCAGAGCTATTTGTTTTATAATAATATACACTGTACGGACTAACTCTTATATTTTTCATTATAGCACTAAACCTAAAATGAACACTTTCTTGTATTCTAGGATAAGCAAGGCATTCCGTGGTGGCTGGGCATCAGCTATAAAGGCATAGGGCAATATGACCATCAAGACAAAGTGAAGCCTCGAAAGGTGTGTTGTAGTTTTCATCTCTGGGCACTCTACAAATATTTGCCATCTAACCAGAATCTTCAGTCATTGCATCATAGAGCTCAGTATCCTCAGGTGGCTTGTGTCGGATCTTGCTTTCTTCATTTGCACTTCAGTTCATTAGCAGGAAGAGGAATATAGTGTGACATATACAGTGCATCTTTATCCAGACACTATAGATCACAGTGATATAGAACCGAGATGCTATATTCAGCGAGTGCTGTCTGTACAGGATGTTTGGGTGAAGTGTTACGCAACAGCAATATGAGATCTGTTATGAAACACGCGGCTACTGTACACAGCGATCTCATGACTCATCAAGGCCCGCCCAGAGCCGACCTGACACCTGACGCTGCTGCACAACGACAACACAAACAAACAAAACACAAATATGCTGTCAGCCTGAACGCTTGAATTTGAATAAAAAATAAATGTAAAAAATGAAATGTTATAAAAAATGGCAATAAATAAACGGTAACACTTTAGTATAAGGACCAATTCTCACTATTAACTAGTTGCTTATTAGCATGCCTATTATTAGCATATTGGCTGTTTATAAGCACTTATAAAGCACATATTCTGCATGACCATATTCTACATCCCTGATCCTACCCAATACCTAAACCTAACAACTACCTTACTAACTATTAATAAGCAAATAAGCAACAAATGAAGAGTTAACTAAGCAAAAGTCGTAGTTAATAGTTTACTAAAACCGAGAACTGGACCTTAAAATAAAGTGTGACCAAATAAACAAATACGTGTAGAGTAAATAAATAAAGCATATTTCGTAAATGATTAATATTGGAAATAAAATTGGAAAATGTTGAAGGCCAGATGCAAGCCTGCATCATGTGTGCCGGCACCTATTTTATGTAACAAATCTAACATTTATAATTACCTTAATTAAACACAAATCATATAATCAACTAATAATCTCAGTTAAACTAATCATTCAGGAATCTATGCAGATATGTTCGTCCCGCTTGGTCAGGACAGGTGGAACAGTGACAGTAAGTGAAAGGGACCCACCCTGGGCTTCCTTGTGGTTTCACATGCGTGCTTTCCTAAACCTTAAAGAAACACAGAAGGGAGGGAGATGCTTAAGACCTGTGAGGAGTTGCATTGGTATTCGAGTGAGGTCATAAGCAGCGAGGCTGGGCCAATACTGTGTGCCTGAAGCTTTGTAGAAACCTGAAGAGACAAGTCAGAAACAGCGAGTAGACGATAACATTATGTTCCTCAGGATTTGATTAACAACAGGATTTAACCTCCTCAACTAACGGTAAGAAGCTTTAAGAGCAACGTAATTCAATTTCACACAGGAGGTTTCCAAAGTTAAAACTTGAGAATGTATATGGTAACATGCAGGTTTTTGCTGAAACGCTACGTTTACGGTTGGAGGAGAAAATGTGTGTTGTAATTTTTAGAAATATGAGCACTTTAGCAGCTATTCATATATGATTTCTATGGAGTAAATCAGAAATTATGTTGTTGCATGTAAATCAGTCGATTGACGGACGTAGTCCTTATAAACTGTTATGAATGGAAAATAAATGTTAGAATATAATTTAAATTCTTCTAAGTACAGTTTACATTTTAAGTGTGTTAGCCCTTTAAATTCTAATGGATTTTGATTGGCTGTCAATTTTATTGTTTATCAGCTGGAAAAATGCTCTAAATCCAACAATAGTTTTTAACTGTAGCATTATTGCAATTCTCCTAAATCAAGAACGATTTTCTTGAATTAGAAAAAAAATCGTTATAGTTATTGTTATCATCATTGATATGAATGGGCTTTAACTTTAGCTGATTTTTACATTCTTTAAAGTCCCCATGAACTGGAAGTTGCGATCGTTTTTACTTCTGTATTTTGAAACATTTCTGAGTGAAATGGAATTTTGAATAAGAAATAAAGGTTACACTTTATTTTAGTGCCCGTGTTACAGTGTAATTACACATTTAAGTACTGAATAGAATAAAAAAAATAACTACATGTACTTACTATAGGGTTGGGATTAGGGTCTGGTTTAGGTCTAGTTACATGAAGTTATGCATAATTAATAGTAAATACTGTAGTAAATACATGTAACATGCCTAACAAGGGCACCGTAAAATAAAGTGTTACCGAAAAAAATAATGGCCGTGGCTTTCGTCTTTGCGATTTGATTGAATGTACAAAAACGGCAGCAGACTGAGAGTTGAAGGGGAGGAGTTAACGGAGGCTCCGCCCAAACCGTCTAACATACATCATTTAAGATGGATAGTCACTACAGGACGCAAGTGCATTTTCAGATTTTAACTGAAGATTATGAGGACACATGAGTTTTAAAAACAGAACGACCCACATTGATGCGCTATTTACAATAAACGCTGCAAAAAATTTTATTTGAAAAAATAGGAATTGTCATTTTGGTTGGCACACCTGGTTGAGTTGAAGAGTCAGTGAGATGATTCAGTGAGGTGTAGTCCGAGAACATCAGATGATGACTGACAGAACACTGTGGAACGGACTGATATGTGTTTTCTTCTTTTCTTTCATTAGCTCTTTCAGTGGAAGCAGTTGGAGAACTTGTACTTCAGGGAGAAGAAGTTTGCTGTGGAGGTCAATGATCCTCACAGGTGAGACGCTGAGCTGTTTGACACTGATCTCGGATACGTGTGTGTAATTATCGTGTACTGTATAGTGCAGTGAAAACAATCCTTTAAATTGCACCGCATAGTTACTATGTGATAGGTGTGGCAAGCTATAAGCTAAGTGGAATTCATGTCTGTTTTTTAGTAACTTTGTTAATATGGAAGATTTTGCGCATATCAAAAGTAATATGTTCGTAATTTTGAACTTGCATTTAAAAGTTTGATGAATTCATTTTTTAAATTAAGATTACAGTATTTTGAATGATCTTTAAAAGCAGGGGCGTTGCTAGACCTGAAGCTCTACTGGGGCACAGGCCGCCATTACATTTTCTATCACCTTTTTTGTTTACACTTTATTTTACAGTGCCCGTGTTACAGTGTAATTAGACATTTAAGTACTGAATAATAAAAATTAACTACATGTACTCACTATAGGGTTGGGTTCAGGGTTAGTTACATTTAATTATGCACAATTTATAGTAAATACATGTAACGTGTAACAAGGGCGCCGTAAATAAAAACCTGTGGTTTGCAAGACGTATGCAACACAATGCACTATACAAACGTCCCTTGCTTAAACCACCATTCTTACAGTGCAACAATACTGGGGAAGGTAAACATTTATGGATTTAACAATATTTAAGTATCTTCAACATACTTAACATAAACTTTATTAACATGTTTGCATGCACTGTATGGAATTAATGAAAGCACAGAGACATTTTTCTTGCACATCTGCATTCATTACACAATGATAACAAGGAATAATTACATCTTTTCAAGAATTTACAATGACAATTTCAAGAGACCAGTCGTTTTATGGCTCCAACTAATATAAAGAACATTTTTATCATAAAAAACTATATTTTATGGTTTCACAGCACATAGTTATCTCAGCCATAGGTACTGCCAACTTTTTATGTAATGTCCTAAACTAGAGTTAGTAAATTAAATATTAATTTCATTTCTGAAAGAACAGAACACAAATGTTTTCTAAGCAACAATGCAATTTTAGACTTGACAAAGGTTTTCTTGAGACATTTCTCTCTAATGTCTGAGACCTGACTGGCTGGGGATGTACATTAGTTTGTTTATCCAGTCTTGCTTCTGGATAAACAAACTTTCAAACTCATCTCCTTCAAACTCATCTCCTTTCTGCTTCCATTTCACTGCTTTGCTCAAACAAATTCTGATGTCCATCTACAATTAATGATCGAGTCAAAATAAGATGATCGATATTAATTAGAAACTTACTTTAGTTTCGTCATGTTTTCATAGCCTACCTCAGTCGCGTGTATACTGTATGTGCACGCAGATTATTTTTCCATGCTTTAAGTTTAGGATATTTTTATTTGTCGAAATGAAACGTTGGTTAATATCGACCAAAGACAATGCAGGGAGGCCAGCGGAGAAGCGCTGCAGTCAGAAGGGCCATCGAAAAGAGGCACATCCATCAGCACTCGAATCAGTTTGATTAAATTTGACCATCTGTAGTAATAGTTTGGATAGACCTAATAAGTGCAGTTGTGCGCAATATTTTGATAATTCACCCACCTCCGAGGATAGTGGGGGTCTCGAGTCACCGGCACTGTTATTTTTGGGGTCGCGGGCTTAAAGGTTTGGGAACCCCTGGGGTAAGGGAAGACCACAGTTTGGCCACAGTTTTTCAGTACTTAATAACTGATTTTTGTTATATTTTTACCTAAATATAGTTACAGAATGGAGCTTTAGTGACCTAAACAAATTTACATGTGCCCATTTGAGCCTGTTTTTTCTAAGATTTTTTTAAAGGTCCAGTGTGTAGTTTTTTGGACGATGTATTGACAGAAATGCAATATAAATTAAATAAACCATGTGTTCAGAGGTGTATAAAGACCTTATATAATGAAGCATTATGCTTATATTACCTTAGAATGAGCTATTTCTATCTACATATACACCGTGGGTCCCCTTGCATGGACTTCGCCATATTGTTTCTACAGTAGCCCTAAACTGATAAACTGCTCTACAGAACGTGTTTCGGTAATACGTTATCTCCTTCGGCAAAGAAGTGAAACCTTGACATCTTAGTCCTCTCTCGGCCACCGTAGTGCATCGAAGGGGAGGAGTGGAGTGAACCGTTGGTTGCAATGTGCAACCTCACCGCTAGATGCCGCTAAATTTCATAGACGGGATCTTTAACTGATGTGCCGGAACTGATAGAAAGCAGAAATGTCCAGCATACATAGAAAGTTTTTCAACAGCGGTTAAAAGCATCCGATGCACTTGATGAAGTTGTTTGAGACTGTGCAGAGTTGCAAAGCCACCTAATTTGAACGTTTCACCAATACATCATTTGTGTTATGTCATGGCTTGAATGACTTAAGACAATGTAATCAAGAATAAATGCTGTAGGTGTGTCGTAATGGTTGTGTTGACGACATTATTTACATCTTAAATAGTGTGACATGAAGCCTATTTGTGTGTGTGCAGGAGGACAGTGACTAAACGCACTTTTGGCCAGACGGGACTGGTGATCCACACATGGTATGCCAGTCACTCACTGATCAAAACCATCTGGGTCATGGCCATCAGTCAACATCAGTTCTACCTGAACAGAAAACAGAGCAAAGTAAGTCACAAAAAACACAGTTCGTATTAAATATAACAACATTAGTTTTTCATTGGTGTAGTTCAGTGAAATAAATACACTACACAGTAAGGGATTCAACTAAATTAAAATGAACGTTGTCGACATTATAATCATTTCTGAATAATGAACCTTTCTTATTCTTACTCATTCCACACCCATCAACTCTCATTGTCTGGTTAAATCACTGCAGAGTGTGCAAAAACACGCTGGTGGGTGTGTGTTTAATAAATATCACTGTCTTTTATCAAGGAATTTTAATATCTTAGTTGTATAAAAAAGTAAAAAAAATGATGAAACATAGTATAACAAACAAAATCACAAATAAGATTGACTTTTTTTGTTTGTTTGTTTTAAAAGACAGTGGCCGGATTTACATTTTTTAATTCCATTTTTTATTCATTTAATTTTTTTCAACATGAACTGGACCCTATTAATGTTATTAATACAGGCTCCTGGTTTTTGTAAACAATTCGTCATTTTAGATCATAAATCCGTTTAGGTATCCTGTCAATAGTCAGAGAGTTCACTATTAACTCAAACATTTCTTATCAAATTCACCAATATGTATTAAGAATTTTGTGAAATGAAATGTTTTTAATGAAACATATTTGAGAAACCCATTGAACCTTTAGAGTCAGTGGCGTAGCCAGGAATCACAATGTAGGTGGGCTCCAACTAATAGAAACTAATACAGATAGATTTTCCACATAAAATGTCAAAACCAAAATTTTACTGTTTTTTTTGCAGATTTTTATGTTTTTTTTTAAATACGTTTTTTATTTTTACTGGGAAAACCTGTTATTTTACAGTTTATTTCTGGCGCCCCAGCGGCGTCCCAGCTGCCAGAAAATTTCCTTTTTTTTACAAAATTTCTTTTTTTACAGTTTATTTGTGAAATACGGTCAAAAACTATAAAATTACAGAATAAGACAACACATTTACAAGAAAAATGGGGAAAACTATTTCATTTGTATCCTATAATTTGACAGAAAATATCTATATTTTTAGGTATATTTCTGTTTTTCCAGTTTACAGAAAATGTCCAGGGTTTTTTTACGGATTTTTTTTACAGTGTAGATTTGATTAGGCTATATGGCAAACAAGAAACAATACAATTTATTTTTATAGGTCAAGTTTTGTGATAATTGCAACAGAATTCACTTATTAGGCTTCCCTGCGAGGCAGCTGACTGGATGGGCCTGACTGACAGGTGTCGTGGGCCCAGGTCCACCCGTAGCTACGCGCCTGATTAGAGTAACATTAAAATTTGTCTGCTCAGGCAAAAATCATCACAGCCCGAAGTTTAGGAGATATCGCAGCTGACTTGACCGAGAACGGAACGTCAAAGATGAACAAACTGAGTGCAGGAGTGAAGAATCAGCTCATCATGGCGAGTAACGGAAGTCTGGTTTCAACAGGTATACATCAGATCTTCTTTTGCCCTCAGGAGAGTTTGTGTTTGATGGCTGCTCTGAACTGCTCCAGGAAGACGTTATTTCGAAATGTGTCGACACACATCGACAGATCTCTGTTGAATTATTTATCAGATAATTGAGGAGCTGAAATGACTTCTTTATTTCTGACTTGTTTCTTATGCCTCTTTATTCTCTGAGCAAACATGATATTTTCTTTTATAACCTGTCATTTTATTCAGCGTTATTACACACCCACACTGGGATCTCATTTTCATTACTTCATAGGGTCGGCTGACTCCGAAATGAACGACGACCAGAAAAAAGAGAAGCTCGTGGAGCTGAGAAAGAAAGAGAGAGAAATCCAGGATGAGCTCAGCCAAAAGCTCACGGCGCTGAAGGAAATATGCCTGCGAGAGGCTGTAAGTGCTTAAATAAATAGTTTTTACAATTTGTAAAACACACTGTCTAGTAAATACTGTAGAATA
The DNA here is from genome assembly GCF_024868665.1 of Triplophysa rosa. Classification (NCBI taxonomy): domain Eukaryota; kingdom Metazoa; phylum Chordata; class Actinopteri; order Cypriniformes; family Nemacheilidae; genus Triplophysa; species Triplophysa rosa. The sequence goes on from NC_079910.1 coordinate 18,090,426, forward strand.
TACTATACATATTAAGTGAATATTGAATTTTATCACATGGCTCTCTGGAATACTTGATTGGGATTGGTCAGGATTCTGTGGTCCAAAATAGTTTAAAGGGGTCATATGGCGCGAATACGTGTTTTTCTGTGTCTTTGGTGTGTTATAAGTTGCCCATGTATGTATTAGACACGTAAAATTGCTGTCAGTACAATTGAAGAGGAACCTGATGTTCCAAATATGGTAAGAGGCGTTACAATTCCGTCACACGCTTGCAGTATTCCACCAATCACTACGCACTGGTTAACTGGCCAATCATAGCACACCTCGCTTTTCAGAGCGATGAGCTTTGTAAAAGATCTGCGCGTTTCAGAGAGGCGGGGCAAAGAGGAGATACAAACATGCACGGTATGTTGAACCTTAAATCGTGTATACACATTGAATTACATCTAAAACAAACCATAATATTCGTTTTAGCCCTGTCATATGACCCCTTTAATATAAAGGCAGTAAAATGAGTGAATTAGCTGAATTAATAAAGTATCATTAAATAACCTAACACGACTGCCATAAGAATGTTTTCAATAAGAAAAAAATAATTTACTGTACAATGTAATTATTTCTTCTCTATTAGTGCCTTCCTCCAAATGATGCTTCACTTTAAATAATGTGGCAAAATGTATAAAGAAACATTTTAATGATCTGTTTTATTAGGAGCTCACTGGAAAACTCCCAAAAGAGTATCCTGTCAGCAAGGGCGAGACGCCTCCTCGTGTTCGGAAGAGAGTTGGGACGGCCTTCAAGCTGGATGACCTTTTTCCATATAATGAGGTTAGTGTTAGACATTCCCACAAACAACAATGTCGCCAAGAAAAGGTCTGAATAATATATTAGACACTGGAGGTTTGGTTTTATCAGTATGAGACTGTCCTGACCTGATCAAATGCCACCATGCAATTTTTAGCTTATGTTTGTAAACATTTTGACTGATTGATTTTAAAGGGTTTGCATTTCATTTTAAATAAGATTTTAGCTGTCATTCAATTTTATCAGGTGGTCTATCAACTCATTGATTGGTGGTTTCAACTACACGTTTTTATTGAGGACAAACCCAAAGTGATGGTTTACCCTGTAACAAACAATGTTTGAGGATGAATCTAGTGTGAAATGCTTAGCAGATGCCACAGGGCTTAAAAACGAAAAAATCATTCATTCCACTCGGAGCAGAATCAGTATTTTAACGTTTCTGTTCTTGTGAACACTTTACTTACAAAAAATACCGGTTAATAACGTTCTTTTAGTTTAACCCAGTGGTTCTCAAACTGGGGACCATGGCCTCCTGGGGGGCCCCAAGATTGTTCCGGGCGGCCACAGATTTTGTGGCATTTTAGAAATATGGATATTTATCATAACTTTTGCGCAATAAAACATCAGAAAAACAACGCCACCAACCAAAAGAATTTATGTTTTAGCATTGTTTAACTGAATATTTTCTTGGTTTGATTAAAATTTTAAGTTTAAGATTATAAGTCTTTATTTGGGGGGCCGCAAAGCAATGCACTCTACACAAAGGGGGCCTTATAACAAAAAAGTTTGAGAACCACTGGTTTAACCTATGTATTGTACAAATACAAAGCCTAAAAATACACATTTTTACTTTGTGTTTAAACTTCACGTTTTGAAACATGTTTTAACTTACAGTAAAGCTATTAAACAGACCTCCGTACATTTGGTTGATGCTCCTTTGTTTAAAACGAAGTGTGTTGTGGGGTTGACGTTTACACAGATGTCTTGCGTAATAATTTGCCATCAGAGCACGGCCATTTCAAAGTGCGTTCACGTTCATTTTCACATTATTGTGTGAACATAAACGAAGGACATAATACAGGGCCTTTGTACACCTGGTCACTTAGACTCTGATCGGATAGCTTTAAGTCTTTTAAAACTGTTCCATTTACACTTGGCCTCATAAGCTAAACGAATATTAATCATATATTCTATTCCCGCGCAATATGCAAAAACATTATACAGTATGAATTCATTCTTCAATCTGCAATTTACATGTCACGTCTAAAAGAACACAGGAAAATGCACGTCACACCGTTTTCTCCTACGTGCCGAAGTGATGCACTCCTGTGGTGTCTACTGATAAAAAGCAATCACGAGCTGTAAGTTTATGAAAATTATAAACTGATTTCAAGCACCAAAATTCCCTTGCAGTAGCTATGCTATTAGCTTTATTTATGCTATCATCTGTTCATCTCTGCTGAGTGTCGTGACCGCGTTTCTCTCATTGTGAGCGTGATCATTGTGTATATATAGTTAAAACAACGAACTTGAGCTGAGATGCGCTATAGGAGGAGTAAAGCGCTGACAAGATGCATTTATACTTGTTCAGTTCCGTCTGGAATGCGTCCTAAACCACCTCCTGAAGTGGTTTGACAGACAGGATTTAAATCTGTCTCAAAAGTGTTTCGGAGGGCATTTATACCTGGTCTTTTTGCGATCGGATAGTTAGATTGGTTGATATTAAACTGAATAATAAAATAATGTTACTAACCGGTTAAATGCAATTACAAATAAGCTTTTCTGTTCAGAACGATTAAACTTGATTTTGTTTTTTGTTTTTGTTTATGTTCCGGCTAAAATTGCGTTCATTTCCGTTATCGTTTTTTGTTCCTTGAACCAGTTCAGAGCCCTGGCAGATGCACATATCAATTGTGCAGTCCTTCTGAAAAAGGACCAAAAATGTATATCTTTCACTCTCAGTTGTCTAATAAAGATGTTCTTAAAATGAGAAAATCCCTTCCTAAAATACTTGATTACCTTGACACATAGCATGACAGGTCTCCTGACAGCTGTGAAGCGCACAGTGAACATCTAGCGTAAAATTGTATCATTACCATAATGCATGACTGTGTTATTACCGTAATGCGCAGTAGTATCCTTACCATAATGTTTTGCAAAGTTTAGCCAATTTTAGAAAGCAAGTAGAAAACCATAATTCATGCCTGCTGTTACAAAGTGATTATTGGTTGTTTGAAAAAAGGGAAAAGGCCTTCAATATTTCTCGCTACAGTTTCTTGTTTTAATAGCAGAAAAATACTGTGCTCATCAAACCATTTTAGGGTTTCGGAATACTGAAACTCATGACTGATAATCTTTAATCCCAGGATCCATATCTCAGAAATCTGGAGAGCCGCTTTGCGCTGCAGCAGAAAATCGTTGAGGCGGCCAAGAAGCTGGCCGCTGAGCCTGACATCTCTAAATTAGCGAGGAAGAAGAGGAGGAGGAACTGTCTGGATGCCATGCAGAAACTGCAGGAGATTGAAGATGAAATGAACCAGTACAGACTGAAGAAAGGACAGAAACCAACACAAAGAGCCTCCTTGCTCATAGCAGGTGCAGAAGATAAATTTATATTTGGTAGATGCTTCTATCCAAAGCAACTTACAGTACATTTAAGTGATATATTTCATTGGTCCTTGACATGTTGCTTAAACAGAATCCTCAGTGTAAATATTGCCTTTGAAGGACGTCACAGAAAACCGCCAAACCACAGCTCTGGACTCAACGGCAGTTACATGAAACATTATAAGAGTTTACTGGCAGTAACCACAACCAGAGTAAATCCTAACATAATCTCTCAGTGAATTGTTTCACCAGTCCTTCAGTATAAATATAGTGCTGTAAAATGTTTGCTGCGTGTATTATATATTTATTTTTACTTCTACAACAGTTTTGTTCCAAGTGGCATTTAAGATTTTCAGTACTAATGTTTGACATATAGCTGAATCATAGCCGTGATGATATGTGATATAACAGCACTCTTGATTGTGTGTTATTGTATCAATTAACGTGTATGTTCTTGACAAAATATATTTTATTCCTCCTCCACAGATGAACTGGCTAAATCTGAGTGCAGCTCTCTCTGTGACAGTCTTCAGCTCGATGACGGTAAAAACATCTTTTATTTGCTCTCACAGCATTACTCCATGCTGTAGACATACTCTACTTCAGGTGTCATAAACATTGACACACAAATCTTAGATCAATTATCGGACAAAACCAACATCGAGTTCATGTATTTCACCATCTTTTTAAATGAAGTTTATTTAACTAAATTTGCGAGGAGCATGATCATGTAATCCAGCTGTAACAAAGCTCAATGTAGGGAAGGAAGGAGGCGGGAACCGGCGAACATTTAACAAACTTTAATACAAAATAAACAAACAATAATTCAGCAAATAAAAGGCCGGCAGCCACCTCACGGTCGACTGCCGGCCACACGAACATAAACAAACTTAACTTCCGGGCCCGGTCCTCTCTCTCGTCGGCAGTCCCGTCGCTCGTCCTCTTATGCTCCCTAGCTCCCCGTGAGGCATGCGGGACCGGTGCACGTACAGCTGATACTCATTATCACTCACGCCACCGGCCCCGCCTTCCTGCCCCACGGCTCTCGTCCCGCCTTCCTCGCTACAACATGTTAATGCGAATTTATGAAATGCAGATCTGATTATCGCCAGAAACTGGCACAAAAACGACAACATTTTCTTCTCACTCTTTAGATGATGGCAGCCAGAGGCCACGTTCTCGCTCCGTCCAGTGTTCACCATGTCTTAGTCCTCCTTTGTCTTCTTCTGGCTTGGAGTATGAACCAGATAGACCTTCACCAGCCATCGACACACGGCTTGACAGGTCTCCTAACAGGTGGGAAACTTGTGGTGAACTTCTAGGGCTAAATTGTCATTACAATTATTACATTTATATTTATTCATTTGGCTACTTACAAATGAGGGAGCATTTAGCATTTAGTCATTACCGTGAGGCAAAAATAATTTGTTACGTACTTTATTATAATATTTATATATGCCAGAATGGTATTATATAAAATATTTCAATTTTATAACATTTCCGTTATTCATGATTACTGACCATTTTTTGGTCTTTTTTCCGATGCAGATTTTTTGTTATTTTAGCTGTGTATCAATATGTTTTCGAGTTACAGTTTTATAATAGATATTGTCTTAAAGTGCACACTCTCAGCTTTATTTAGAGTGTATTCACATCCAGATTAGCTGAAGGATTTAGGAATTACAGCTCTTTAATATGAAGCGCCCCCCTTTTTCAAGGGACCAAAAGTAATTGGACAGTTGAATAAAAAGCTGTTTTATTCACATGTATGGGCTTTTCCTTAAATAATTTTGTCATAAATGAAGCATGTTAAAGGTCTGGAGTTGATTCTACATGTGGTGTTTGCATTTGGAAGCTGTTGCTGTGAACCCACATCATGGGGTTCAGGGAGATCTCCATGCAAGTGAAACAGACCATAGTTAGATTTTAAAAACACTACACATCCGTCAGAAAGATGCCAGGAACATTAAGAGCGGCCAAATCAACAATTTGGTACATTCTAAGAAAAAAACAACACACCGCTGAGCTCAGTAACAAAACAATCCTGGGCGTCCATATGAGATAAAAGTGGTGGATGATGACATTATCCTCTCCATGATGAAGAAAAACACCTTCACAACATCCGGACAAGTGAAGAACACTCTCCAAGAGGTAAATATGTCAATGTTTGTCAATCAAAACAATAAAGAGAATACAAGGAAAAAATAGAGAGGGTTCACAACAAGGTGCAAAAGCCTCAAGAATAGGATGGGTACATTAGACTTCTGAAATAGCCGAACAAGCTCTAGAAAGCATTTTTTTGGAGAGATCAAATTAATTTCAGCCTGCATAAGACTAAAAAGAATAAAAGATATGGAGAAGGCTTGGAATATCTCATGATATGAGCATACAACATCTTCAGTAAAATAGTGTTCAGGCAGTGTGATTCCATTTCCATGCATGACGTCCTCAGGCACTGGGTCACTGGTGTTTTTTTGGTGATGTAACAGAAGACAGAAGCATCCGGATTAATTCTTCACTTGTCTGGAAGTTGTGAAGATGTTTTTCTTTATCATGGAGAGGATAATGTCATCATCCACCACTTTGATCTCATATGGACACCTAGGATTGTTTTGTTACTGAGCTCAGCGGTGTTTTTTTTTTCCCCCAGAATGTCCCAAATTGTTGATTTGGCCGCTCTTAATGTTCCTGGCATCTTTCTGACGGATGTGTAGTGTTTTTAAAATCTAACTATGGTCTGTTTCACTTGCATGGAGATCTCCCTGAACCCCATGATGTGGGTTCACAGCAACAGCTTCCAAATGCAAACACCACATGTAGAATCAACTCCAGACCTTTAACATGCTTCATTTATGACAAAATTATTTAAGGAAAAGCCCATACATGTGAATAAAACAGCTTTTTATTCAACTGTCCAATTACTTTTGGTCCCTTGAAAAAGGGGGGCGCTTCATATTAAAGAGCTGTAATTCCTAAATCCTTCAGCTAATCTGGATGTGAATACACTCTAAATAAAGCGGAGAGTGTGCACTTTAAGACAATATCTATTATAAAACTGTAACTCGAAAACATATTGATACACAGCTAAAATAACAAAAAATGTGCCTCTGTCCAAATATTTATGGCCCTAACTGTATTTCCTACAGGTGTGCGAGGGTGATAACTGATAAATTTTATAACATTTAAAATTATTTTCATTGCTGTATTACGGTAAAGAGAATGTGTTTTTGTATTACACATTACAGTGTTGCGGTAATGAGAATGTGTTTTGTATTACACATTACAGTGTTGCGGTAATGTGAATGTGTTTTTGCATTACATATTACAGTGTTGCGGTAATGTGAATGTGTTTTTGCATTACATATTACAGTGTTGCGGTAATGTGAATGTGTTTTTGCATTACATATTACAGTGTTGCGGTAATGTGAATGTGTTTTTGCATTACATATTACAGTGTTGCGTTAATGAGAATGTGTTTTTTTGTATTACACATTACAGTTTTGCGGTAATGAGGATGTGTTTTTGTATTACACATTACAGTGTTGCGGTAATTAGAATAAGATTTTTGTATCACACATTACGGTGTTGCGGTAATTAGAATTCGATTTTGCATTTGTAAACAATGTAACTCGTCCAAAGAATAGGAGTAAAAATTGAGTGAGAAATATTTTATGTTGGTTATTGCTCTTGTATTATCATTCTCGCTCTTTCTGTTTGACTTCAGATTAGATCACGAGCACCAAGGGCCCTGACATTATTACACTCCCCGTGAGGTGTTTTCCGCCCAAAGCAGTCCATGTAAAACCTTACCCAGAATGCCAAAGGCCCCCCACAGCTTACCTCAAACCCCCGTTATGCCCCGTAACGCCTACAGCAGCAGCCAGCTCAGGTAACTTACCCAGCCCTGATAACAATACATTTCACAGAAATGATAAGGCCAGTAAGATGTTTCGATTGGGGCCCCACAGGTCAGAAGGTCACATCCGTGGTTTCCGGCACCGCAGCGGCAGTTTGGAGTCTCAGTCTCAACTTCTCCACTCTCGCTGTTCAAAGTCGGTATTTCCACTGTCTCCATCCCGGCGTAGCAACAGTACCGAGGTATTGGACGACTGCTCATCCTATTCCAGCATGGACTACTGTCCACCGTGTTCAGTCACGCCTCCATACCGCACGCTGGACTCTCATTCCTACGATTACCGGTTCCACCGCAATACGGCGATCTACGGCAATACGGGCAGCATGCCCAACCTGGTCCCCCAAAACTCCAGCTGTTACGCCTACCAGCAAAATCACTACGGACCACATGCGTACTATGTGACGGGTTACCCCGGCTTTGATTATGAGCCCTGCTCTAACGGAGCTTACGTTTACGAGAGCGAACTTGAGGGTCACTATAACCTCAACCCCTCTTACCCGACACACGGCTACCATGGGCGTAGTCGGAACAGGCACTATGGAATGGAGGGGTCGGATAATTTGTTCCAGAACCCGTACGCCACAGTGAGACCTCCAAGAGGGAGGCAGGGACCCCTGAATGAGGTTTTGACAAAGAACATGTACAAGGCTTTGGTGGCTGAACATCTGAAGGGATGGTACAACCGCAGCGCCGGCCAGCACAGGGACCCGGGTGGATGTCACCTGGTTTATACCTACAAATATGATCGAGGCTCTCAGCATAGCCTGGGTTACCAGACCCTGCCGGCACCCTTCAGCCACTCCAGCAGAACCAACTCATTCTCTTCAGGTACTAAACGGTTCTTCACACAACACAGCTCACGGACACAATGAATCATATGGGGTGAAAAATGCCAGAAACGAGCACAAGAATTGATTTTTTAGAAACGTGTATTGTGCATCTGTGATCAATAAGTGCAATTTGTTGTCAACTGCCAGAGCTATTCCCTGTAAGTTTCCTTGACTAGCTATTATTAAGTAGGGTGTGCTTAAAAGGAGTGACTCCCCTCATGCAAAGCAAATATATTTTCCTACAGTATACATGAACTCTCAATATATTAAATCCAATATATGGAAATGTATTACTTAACGTTATATTTTCCGGTACATTTCCATATATTTTTGTTTTGTAAGGGTCAAGCCACATCTAGGGACCATAATATCATGGATACCCCATCAATCGCTTAGCAACACCCTAGTAATGCACTCCAGCAAATGCACACCAATGCCATGGCAAAGAACCTGGAATCTTTGTGGCAAGTTCTACCTGGACAAGCAGCCCTCCTATTTCCTTATAAAGTATAATTCACATAGATCCAACAAACGGCATCATTCTGAATTCTCACTGACCCAACAAAGTCCAACAGGGGTTTCACACACATTTGTTGGATCAGGATCAATTAGCCTTAAAGGGACAGTTCACCCAAAAATGAAAATTATGTAATTAATAACTACCCTCACGTTGTTCCAAACCTGCATAAATGTCTTTGTTCTGTTAAACACAAAGAAAGATATTTGGAAGAATGTTAGCAACTGAGATTTCTGGGGCACCGTTGACTACCATCGTAGAAAGGATTATTGTATTTGTTTTGTTCTGTTGAACACAAAAGAAAATATTTTGAGTAATGTAGGAAAGCAAACAGTTCAGAAATCTCAGTTGCTAACATTTTCCTAAATATCTTTGTTCAACAGAGCAAAGGTTCAAACATCCAAAGGTTTGGAACATCTTGAGGATGAGTAATTCATGACAGAATTTTCATTTTGGGGTGAACTATTCCTTTAACGTGTAAAAATCTATGATTTTTTATCTGATGACTTTTTACTTAACGCTTCTTAACATATTACACCTCTCACGTCCCCTCACTAGTGTCATCTACTGCCAGCGGAGGGGGAAACTGGCAGAATCATTTAACCGTGGGCCTGAATGACAGTGAATTGTCAGACACTCCCTTAGGTGCTGGGGCTTACAGTCCATCATACAGCCGCAGTCCAACACACAGGTGAGAAGAACATCACTTTAAAGACACGTTAAGAGTTTTGTGGCTTTTAGTCACAAAAGAGGCCAAACTTTAACTGTTGGTTTTGAATTAAAATCTTTAACTTATGTTTAGCACTGCATCAGTAGATATTGTTTTGTACAGATACTTTATGTTTTGTTAATATGACAATATTTTTTGTAGACCTTGGTGTGCACCCTCGTGGCCCTAAAAGGTGGAGTTTGTCTTCAGTTTTTGTCTGGAACACTCTCATACTGTATGGTGTCTATCCAGAGAATGTTCAACTTAGTACTTGACAATCATGGATTTATAGTGTTTGTTAAAGTGTTTCTTTCCTCTTGTGTGTAGCAGGTTCCCAGCAGAATCACACACATCAGAGCCTGTAGAAGTGTTCGGTGCCGTGGCCAGCTGTTCTGATGCAGACCATTAAAGAGCACACGAGGACAGGTCGGCTATAAAACTGCCATTTCTCATTACTGTCATTGTGTTTAGTGGCGTTTTATTGCCTTTCATTGACACGTTAGAGACCGACACAGACTGTGAGTTACAACTGCGTTCATAACCTCATAACTGAGGTTAGATAATCACACAACCTCAAGCAATTCTCATAGAACAGAAAGAGGGTTTTGTGATTTTCATGAAATGACGTCAACATGTTATTACATAACAGTAATAATAACATATTGCAATAATACTTGACTCTGAATGGTCAGGCACTCCATTATGACAGTTGCCCCTGGACGCACATTTCCTACATAGCTGTGCTTGCGTTTCCTTCTCACGCATTGCGAAAATTTAATCCAGGAAAGTCAAAAGATCTCGATTCTGGAGCAGAATATTTCTCTGGTATTAAGATTCCAAAACAGTTATGAAAATTGATTTTAGGTCAAATCAATATTTGAGTTCTACAGGGTTTCGCAAGACCTCTCCACATGCGGGATCATCTATTATTTCTAATACATTATGCAAAAAAATTAATTAATTTCTTACTTAGTTTTCCAGTACAAGTATCTAAAAACTGGAAAAGGGAAAAGGAAAGTAATATTAATATCTTATATCTCTGAAAAAAGATATTAACCCTTGTTTTCTAAATAAATAAAAAAACATAAAAATTATGTTTATGCTTAGAACAAGCAAAACAAATCTGGTACTTGAATGAAGTACTTAAACAAAAAAGGTAAACAATTGAAGTGTGATATTTTTGAGCGTGAGCTCACTTAATTTAGAATATTTCAGGCGATTAATTCTGTTGTTATTATGATTAATTGTCAAACAAATCGTCATTATTGGGATAATTATATATTAAAACTTGTTATATAAGATACACTTAACATCTTAAAATATTCATTTATTCAATGAAGAAATTTGTTTTCTAAACATGTCAAACGTTTTGTAAATACAGTTACTAGAACAATGACTATAAACACGACCATAGTGACATCACTTCCGAAAGTGCACAATAATTACTGTGAATCTGAAAATATCTGAAATAATCAAAAAAAATTGCGATCAGGCGATTATGTAATAATTATAAATCTGTTCAATTTCATTGATATAGTTCTTTTTTAGTAAAGAAAATAAAAAGAAATAGCTAAATATAATACATGGTAATATTGCAATTGTTCTCGATATTTACAATGATGAAACTTAACTGAAATAAATACTGAAATAAAGTAGCAGTCATTACACTAATACATGCTATTTTAGTAGTAAAATTTAAAAATGTATTATTACTAAATAAAGTCGTAAAAAAAATCTTTGGTATTCCGAGATTCCTTGTTGCCACAGCTCATTCATGTCACTTCTGTCGCACAGCACGCGAGAATATCGCAGGAACACGACTACTGGATTTTCCAGTTTCTGGAGGACCAAAAGACACGCATGAAGAAGAAAGCAAACAGAAGCACCTTACAGACCGATGTGGACACATGGACCCAAATCATTGTGCCTTGCAATGGGGCGTCTTTCAGTTCCATGAGTCCATCTGCGGCCGTGACAGTGGCCGTCTAGCTGAAGGAACGTCTGGTAGATGCACAGACCTGTAGGACGTGGAAACCTGGAGCATCAGTGTTTATATTTAGTACTGTAGTGAGCACAGAACGACAAGTTTACACACGATTAGAGTGAATGTGGTTTCAAACTGGAGTCAGGACGGAGGTACAGAAACTTGCCATATATCACCGTTAGGACTTATTTTTACAGTGTCATATACAAAACAATGATAGCTTTGAAAATCCATTGAAACATCAAAATTTGTAAATATTATAATGACTGGCCGAAATAGGGTTTTATTGCTTTTTATTTGTAATTTATTGAGTTGTCACTGCTTATCTTGTAGAAACATTTAATATGCACTCTGGTGACGCACCATTAGATGAGAAGCGAATCTTTTTACTGGCTTTACTGACGTTGATCATTACCCTTGCACAACCTTTGTGCTTAAGAACGACAGCACTTGATCGAAGTAAATTTAGTGAAATAAACACAGAACGTTGAGACGTCTGTGGAATCTCAGTCCAATTTAAAGATCAAAGTTCTTGAAAACTAGACGCAACTGTGGCAGATTTGAGTTATTCTACTAGAAAACTGTCATCACTGGAGAATACTGTAAGAATGTCCTCAGTCTTCTTGACTCCAGCCTCATTACCAAAATACCCACGTGCCATGTTGGAATAACAGACCCACGTTGAATCTGATGTACAGGTTGTGATTGTATTTTCCTGTATTGTCTGTATTTGTGACTTAAGACGCATGAGATATAAACGCACACGTTTAGCGAGCGGTTTAGTGTTTGTAGTGTATGGTTTGAATGTGAACATTGATCCTTGACGTGACCCAACATCATCGGATGACCTGTGTTTGTACCCGAGCAAGTGTCTCTCATTTTCCAACAGGATGTGAATAAAAACGAGGCGTGTATGCAACTGTTACGTCATTATTGCATCGTGACATCACACATTAAATCCACTCGGGCCGTGTAGCAGTCTTTACACAAAACAATGCTAAGGCTCAACAAACAAAAGTGTTGCGACATGTCTTCTGAAGGATTTGCATGGAGGATTCCCTCGAGGACAGGGTGGGAAAACTAAATGAGCATATCTGCCCTTGCTTCTAGGCATGGGCAGGGGTGGGCTGAGCCCACCTAATCGTCTGTCTTGCCCACCCAAGAATTAAAATAAAACACCAAAAATTACAGTATTTTCTGTTGGCTGAAAACAACATCACTCTTCACTCACAGAGCGGCTTTAGTTTGTAACAGAGAAGCATCATGCAGGTGGAAGCGAAACACAACAGCAGATATGATGTAAAGTTCATTGTGCACTGTGCAGTGTAATCAGATTCATTCATTAATACGGGAGTTTTGTCAGGGATGGGAAATGTTCTTAGCCCGCTTTACAGGCTTCTATTTATGTCCAGCTTACATAACCGCTTTATCAATGCATAAAACATCAATAAAATCAAATGCACACAGTTACTATATAAAAGGCAATAATCAACACTAATTATTTTTTTAATCTTGCAGTCTTCTGTAACGAATGCCTGTTTTTTATATTTATAACATCATCATAAATCATTTAAATCCTGCATGTATTGCATATTGCAGTGTTTGTTGAATTCCAAAAAAGCAAACCTCAAGAGTGACAGTCATGATAATACATGATAATAAACTCATTTAAAAAATCGGGGTTATTTCATAAAACACAATTTTTTCACTTTTTATAATACATGTACAAACATTAGTTTTGTGTTGTTTAAAACTAAATATGAACTTTTTTGGATATGTTTCAGTTTTAAAAAACGCAGATCATCTTTTTTTGTTGTTTTCACCCATTTTCTCCAGTTAATTTTCTGCAAATATATAAAAAACATTTATATGAAATTTGGGAGAAATGTTGTCAGAAGTTCACAGAAATAAACAAAAATGATAATTTTACCAAAACACAATATTCTTATCAGAAAAAAATTAAATACTTTTTAAATGGTCTCTTAATTTGTTCTGCGGCTATATACTGTGTGGTGTGGTTGGTGTATATGCCCACCCAGGATATCTCCTACCCCACCCTTCTGCACCTGGCAGAAACCTGGGCCTGTTCCATGGTACTTATACAATAATTTGCCTAGAATGCTTTGTTCAAGGGCAATGTTCCTATTTATTTTGAGAAAGAACAACAAGATTTGACTTGCTTACACCTTACGATAATGCCATGCCAATGATATCTATTTGTAGTGGATTCATTTACGGCATGGTTGGTAGTCAAGTCATCTTAATGGCGAAGAATGTTCTAGTTTTATTGTGAATGACGTAGATCTGTGACACAAAGCTCAGCTTAAACACACAACTTCTCATGCAGTATGATGTGTCAGCGAGTTGTTATACAAATCAACACCAAAAATAAACATGTAAGGGATAATGTACAGGCAGCCGGTTGTTATCGCAGAAATAAGCCCCGACAGTGTGTTCAGGACCCGACAAGTAGCGGATGCGATAACAGCCAGCTGCTTGTACATTATCCTGCTTATTACACGGCTACTTGACACATGAGAAAAAAATGAAATGAATTCTCACGAAATGTGAATTTGAAATATTTTATTAGCTCATTTTTACCGAATCGAGACCTTCCGCAAGGAAAAGCAGTTTTCTTTTGGTTTTAAGGTAAGAAACGACGTTCAAATGTCACAAACAGGCAATTTGGTTTAATCATTTGCAAATATAATGTCATATATGTTATTAAGATTTAATTTGTCAAAAAAAACCTGTCAAAATGGTTTACTGCATCCGGGCTACCGTGTGTTATTAGTTTTGAGAGGTTGTTATCTGGGAATAACGAACCTGCAAATGTCGCAACCAGTGTTGGGTAAGTAACTCTGAAAAAGTAATTAATTACTAGTTACTAATTACATATGCAATAGTGTAATTAGATTACTGTACAAATTACTCTCTCCAAAAAGTATTTAATTACTTATTACTAATTACTTTCTTTATCCTACATCAACCTTGATTAGAATTGATTCAAGGATAGACATGAAACGGCTTATTTAATTCATTCAAATAAATAATAAATAACTACATCAATTATTCTTATTAACTGACTAAAGTATACAAATGTGAGGATACATTAGAGCATACATTTTAAAGTTAGACTTATAATTTTGATGTCATTTCCACTATTGAATATACTGTATTACACAGTATTTAGTTCAATTACATCAGAAGTAACTGTAATTCAATTACAGAAAAAACAAGAGTAATCCCTTACTTTACTTTTTCCAATGGAAAAGTAATTAAATTACAGTAACTCATTAGTAACTAGTTACACCCAACACTGGTCGCGACTGCCAATCAGAATCAAGCATTCCAACGAGCCGTGCAATAAGTTGCAATAATAACGGCATGCAGGACAATTTCACTCACTGAAGAAGGGATTGCAGTAATGATCTCTATGGATAAGTCATATTTTACAGCAGGATCACTTCAAAGAGATTTTATTTTGCATAAAGTGAAGTATGGTTATTTTCACAAAGAATTTTAAAATGTCTATAACGTACATTGAAAAATGTCACAATCCGAAAAAACGGAATGGCCGTAAAGATATTTTCTTTAGGCAATATATTTAAATAATATATTAATATTATTATAATATAATAACATATAAACAACATTTTATGAATATTTTTTATCTTTCTTTATTTCGATTTTGTGAGTTAAATATGACCTTTTAAGTTTGTGAGATTCACCCGTTTACTCTGAACGTAACTCATAGACTCTGCATCAATATATAAAAAATCTGTGCTTTCAAAACAAGGGTCACATTAGAGCCGTTCATACCATATGCTCTATATTCACATAAAAAAATGAAGGAAAACCCACACTGCTAAACATTTCTCATTAGGAATCAAATTTCTCAAACGACTTTCATTCATTTGTGTTTAAAGCGAGTAAACTTAAATGTGAGAATCATATATATTTACACAAAGAAATCTTGTTTAACAAATAAAAAACATGTTGGCACTTAGTGCCCATACAAACATGCACTTTTAAACTCGCGTTGTCCATCTGAAATTCACATTTAAAAATCGTTTGAAAGCTTGCATTGTCTTGTACAGCTTATAATGCGAAATACAATGTTAAATTTAAACTGTGAGTTTTTATATAAAGTCATATACGTATGTAAACTGATAACATCTGTATATATAATCCCTAACCTACTGTGCGTTTCCAAGTCATCACAGGCAGATGCTGTCTGTGATGATCTGCATAGATTGCCATGTCAAATAACACATGCAAACTGCATAACACATCAGACTGAAGCTCTTTCATGAGGCCAATGACAAAAAGCATTTTTTACCCACCATCAATCTACATGCTTTCTAGAATTCCAACAGTTTTTGCATAAATTCATGCCGCCTATATGTCACATATGGGTACAAAATATGATTCATAAACACATTTTTGTCTGGAATGGCTGCAGACGTCGCGCGAGTCCAAAGATCAATGACCCGAGATGTTCTCCCTTTTGGAAACGTCTGAGATCCCACGCTACTGTCATGTGCGAGAGAAATGAGAAACGATACGTGTAAGACGAGCACGGTCTCATTCTCATGACACTGAGCATACTACAGTATGTACGGTAAATACACGGATGCATAAAACACAATAATGTGTCCATAGTAAGTGTTGAGTTATTTGGGTTTTGTCTCATTGCAGATACCACAGAATGAGACGCCATTTACCTAAAAGAGGAATGCCACATCCTCTTACACAGGGTTGAATTTTCTCTTCTTGGCATCTAGTTGTTGTGGAAAGGCCCCTTTCTCTCTCCTTTCAGCTGCCCGATCTCTGTACGTCAGCTGAAATGAAGAGCACCTCCCAGAGGTCAACGCAAACACTGCAGGACATGCTGTCTAAATAATAAACTACACAGAAATACCGAACAATGGCAGATATTGGTTCTTGTAAACATTTGGAAGAATCACAGGATGAAACCAGAAGTTTCTCAGTGATGCTTACCTCCATTTCCGATTGATCTAGCCGCTCTGGCTGGGATGGTCTGGCCCTCCTCTGCTCTAGGTTTTGCTTTATACGCACGAAAGGAAATAACATAGTTTTACAATATTTATATTATTATATATTAGGGATGCACCGATACCATTTTTTAAAGGCGAGTACGTGTACCGATATTTTTTTTTCTGGTACTCGCCGATACCGATACCTATAACCGATGCCTGAATAATGTACAATAATGTTAATAAACCAGTATCTTACTGGTACATTTTCTTTTTTTCTTTTGTTTTTAGGTCTACTTTAATTTACATAGTATTTTTTAATCAAGTTCTATTTTTTATGATAAGTAACAGAATTTTACTAGCACATTTACTTCAGTAGACAATATACTCTGTGGTCAAATTATAAAAGATTTAAGGGGGGTGGTGTGGTAAAATGTGAGTGTATTATAACTTGTTCAAGTTAACCGGACTTTTATTTTGACGGATCGCCGCAATGGTGTTTGTTTATGTGTTCGTGTCCTCGTGCAGTGAAACGCTGGCGCTGAAAGCTCCACAAGCACAATGCGTTCAGTACACACAACCGCACCACTCTTTCACACACGGTAACACAAAACAAGCAGAATACATATTTAAACAGTATCTGAATATTTCGTTAACTGTTACGTTAGCTGTTAGCTGTTCAGCGCTAATTTCTTGTTAGGAAATGCCTAGATTTCATCCACGTTTTCCGCATTGCGGCTCTATGTATGTCACGTGAGGTATCGGTCTTTGGTATCGGTGTGTCATTACGAGTACGAGTATGAGTACATGAGCTTGGTATCGGGCCGATACCCGATACTGGTATCGGTGCATCCCTATTATATTGATGATCTTGTTTACAAATTTATTTTGATAAAACTCCAAGTCTTAAAGGGACAGTTCACCCAAAAACAAAACTCTGTCATCATTTACTCGTCCTCGTGTCATTCCAAACCTGACTTTCTCCTGCAGAACACAAAAGAAGATATTTCGAAGAATGAGCGTAACCAAACAACACTGACCCCCACTGACTTCCATTATATGGACATTTCTCGTCTTTTTTGTGTTCCATAGAAGAAAGTCATATACAGGTTTTGAACGACATGAGATGAATAAACGATGACAAAAATATTAGTTTTGGGCGAACTGTCCCTTTAAAGGAACATTCGGTGTCAGAAATGGAACAGAGATGCGGGTGATGTCACTCACTCTGTGTAGTTCAGAGAGCTGCTGGTGTCTGATCAGAGCTTCTTTACTGGGGAATTGTCTCATGCAAAGCAGACACGCCAGTTTGGACCAGTCTGTGAGCCTCTCCTCTCTCTCGCCTCCCTCCTCCTCGCTGTCCGTTTCTCCACTGTAGCCCGCCACAAGACCCTGAGAAGGACTCCACTGACAAAAATAAAACGCGTTTTTAACACCCCGGTACTAATAATAGTACGCTTTATTAATAATATTCAAAAAAAGATGCTATAAACAAGATATAGATGAGAAAGCATTGAACCCAAACCATGAGTGCTAACATCGTATGGCTTAAACACACTGGATAAAACCGCCAACCAAATGCTTACATTTACATGTAAAATACATAAACAAAACGAAAAAGTACAAAAAATACAAACACAAACAAATGCACTAAACAAAAGAACAACATATAACAAAACGCACTTCTCTTTCGTCTGGATGTCTCATGTGTTCCATCAGAAGCGGAGGTCTTTCCAGTAAGGCACCCTGTCAGAAACACACCGTCAGTCAGACATGTTCAAATCTTGTGTGATGGTACTTCACGAGCAGGGCACCGGTGGTCACCTTCATCTCCAGGACGGCGTAACCCGCGTCAGCGCTGGCAGACTCACGGCGGTCGTCGGATCTGCCCTGCAGCCGAGGGTTTGAGCTCAGTGAAGACGACCGTACGTTCTCCTTCTGCCTGTTCAGGCTTTTGGCCCATCGCTCCATGTCTTTAGCTATCTGTAAACAACAACAATTTCATTACGGACCACCTGAAAACGACCTGTTCAGACAGGAACAGTTTTATATGTGGAGGTGGGGTAATGCATTAGTTATCCGAGCATATCATTTTCCATCCAAACATGTCAGTAAAGATTACAGCATCACCTTCTATACATCATCAATATGTGATGAGAATCATTATAGGCGTATTCATTACTTTTCTCTATTCTCCTTTCTTATGTCAAAATAAAAGCGCAGGATATTATTTCCAGCAGCGGTCTGAGGTTGTACCTGCTGTGCTGTTTTATTCTTGGGCTTGTCCTTCCTGTCTTTGCCATTGTTAGGTGTAGCTGAAGGGTCAGAGGTCACGGCCCCGTCTTCAGATGTCTGTGATGGTGCGGGAACATATGTGCGTTTTTCTCCATCCCAGTACATGTACTGCTGTGTGTGAGGATTGTAGTAGTACTGGAAAAACCAGACCAAAATACCTGATATTAGCAGTATGCTTTTATTATGTAGAATGAAGCGTTGTGGATCATGGTTAATTTAGGCGCCTCTATCTACATGCTTGGCATCACTTGACATTTTTTTTGGCTAATATAATAAATATAAATCAACATTGTGTCTGACTCTGTAGTAACTGTTACCTGTGAGTTTGGGTCGTAGTAGAGACCCGTAAAAGAGTCATAATAATAACCAGAGCTCTCATCATATTGATACGTGGACACGTCAGGATCCGCTGGAGAAAGAGGAATCGCAATTCTGAATGATGCAGATTATAGACAACAACAAAACAAAACAATAAAAGCTGCAACAACGTGAATACATCAGCTTTTATGATTGAACCATCATAAAAGGGGGCATCATTTCCACAAGCAACAACTCAGCCTTAAGGTTTGATCTAATTGCCCCTCGAAATTGATCATTTATTATGTGTCATTTTAGTCAAACTGTCATTTTCTAATTATGCAAAAGTGTAAATATATATTATTCAAATGTGTGTGTTTATAGTGCAATCTATGAAATCAACCTTAGAGAGACAAATGAATCATTTTATTACATTATGAAATGTTTGAAACGATATCTATATATTTTTAAATATCCTTTATATCATAGAATGCTGTGAAATGATTGTTTTTTTGACATTTCCTATACATAGCGTCCGAAGTAGCACCCAGTCCTTTGTGTCACCTAAGGTTTGTAAAGTACAAAAAAATTTTATGGGCTTTGTTGTATGACTCACGGTACTGCTGACACTCCAAAGCAGTTCCAGGTGTGGCTGGTTGGCTGGGAGTAGCAGGTTGGGGTTTTCCAATGATCTCCACTGGCATCTTCACACACACAAACAAAATATACAGACCAAACATGAACCAATTTTCAAAACATCACAGAAATAGAACCGTCCATTACTAAAGCATTCACTCAACTGTAACATTCAGACAATGAATCAGCTCGTGAACGAACAAGAAAAAACCGTTGGGCCAATTACCCGATTGTCCTGTGAGGCGGTTGCCGTGGTGACGATCTGCGACTGAGATGCTGGGAGAGACAGTATTGAGGCAGCACCTGCAAATTCAGTTTCCGTGGAGATCGGCAGAACTAAAGGTAAAAACACACAACACTCATTGCGATTAAAACAGTGCTGGTTCAAATAGGACAAATGATTGACAGTTTGTTTGCACTTCAATTTCATTTCCTGTGAGCTCCGGGCTGTTCGCGCTTGATCCTTCACCTAACAAACCTTTTGATCGGCAATTTAGCATTATAAAATATATTATATGCAGTCAGGTTTTGTAGGATTATTCATGTTGCAAATAGGGTTGCAAAGGGGCGGAAAATTCCCGATAAATTTCCGGAAACTTTCCATGGGAACTTCATCTGGGGAATTTTGGAAATATTCCAAGTTTGAAATTTACAGGAATTACTTAGAAATTTTAGAATTTTCTTTAAACTGTATCATATAAAAACATAAATATAAACATTTTGTTTACAGGTCATAATCTGACATGCATGCAAACTAATACAGACTATTACTAAAACTTTAAGTTTTTTTGACTTGATTTAATTATAAGTAGAACTTTAATTCTGAAAATTTAAAATATTTTGTTGTGGTAAACATATAAAAACGGCACAATTTTGTTGTGGTAAATATATTTTAGTGATAATGAATATTTCACAATTCATGCAAAAGAATAGACATAGGCTAGATGAATAAATACTCCCCAATCAGCATGCTTGCTAAAACAAACTATAACCTAGTATATACAATACTGGTCAAAAGTTTGGATACATTACATTTCTAAGTGATCATCATTCAAGCCTGCATTTTATTGTTTAAAAATACAAATAGTAATAACAAATACCTTTTATTATTCAAAGAAAAAATTATCGCACATTATAAAAACATATGAAGCAGCACAAAATTGATGAAATCAGCATCATGTGTCACTGAAGACTGGCAAATGGGTGTGGAAAATCCACCTTTGCGTCACAGAAATACATTATATTTTAAATGATTAAAACAGAAAACTATTATGTTTTACAATATAACTGTTTTGTTCTGTATTTCTTATCAAATAAAAGCAGGCTTGATGAATAAGAGACTTTCAAAATCAGTTAGAACAGTAATGTGTCCAAACTTCTGACCAGTAGCCTACTGTACTTCTGTATGATGACAGAAAACTGGCTAGCAGAAAGTAGAAGAAAGAGCATCACAGCTTGTGTTAGCTAGCCTCATAAATTGTCAATGAAATAGTTCTAGCTTACATTTAACATATCTGATTTACTGGCTGGCTAGCTACTGAATAAACACATTTTGGTATTTGCTAGTTAAACTTTAATACCATCGATAAAATAAATTTAACCAAGTAATATCAAAACTTATTTGAATGGATGTCATCTTCAAACTCAAATGTAGAACTGTGGCTTCAATATTCCTGTGGTAGTCAGAGACTGGAAGATGGGGATTTCCCATCCAGGTGACTAAGGGATTGTTTGTGGGGGATGGTCTTTTTTAGACAGTTTTTTATTATCTAACCTAAATATCTGCTCAGTCAGTGTATTTGTTTTTACAATGGTATAATTTGCACAATAGCTTATAGCACTTGGTTTTCAACATACATTTGTGTAATATTTATGGACATTTTTTACGTTGTTTTGTGTGCAGGATTCAAGAAGTGATCTGTGTTATGTTATGGAAGAATGCTCAGAATGCGTGAACTAAGAAATGTAGTTACGGTCGCACTCCCACTGGAGTTTCCCATTATGGGCATTTCGGTAAAAGTCTTCTTTATAAAAGAAAAAAAATCCTACGCAATATATACATCTAGGGGGTGTGGTCTCAAAAGCCCTGCAGTAAGCAGTATGCTGTGGGGATGTGATTGATAATTGTGCAGGGTAGAAATTCAACTGAAATCGCATTAAATCTGGTTGTTTTAACCAAGATTAATCTGCAAGATTTGTATTCTACTACATTTAAATTCCCTGTTATAGGATAACCTGCAAGTATGTAAATTCCCGGTTTATTCCCATTAATTCCCACATATTCCTGTTAATTCCCATATTTTCCCGTTAAGTCCCATGGAAAGTTTCCAGCCTTGAAAATTCCCGGAATATTGCAACCCTAGTTGCAGACCACAATTATATTAATATTGGTCTATGTTTCTATTTTATTATTAATAAATATTTTTTTATAAACTAATAACTAATTGTTATAAAAATAAATAGAATTAATTTTTATAACTTTATTGCATTTATTATGTTTTATTGTTTGTTTTCTATCCAATATAAGAGCATGTTACTACCACCAAAGGGTTGTTACATATTTTACGTAGCATGTCGCAACAGGATCTTTACCAGATCTTGAGTTCCCCATCTACAAATTCCCAAACATTATTAAAAATAACACTGCTATACCAACTCATCAGATATGTGTTTTACTTCAGATAGACCTTTCACTAGTAAACCGTCCTCTAGAATCTACTGCTGTGTTATTGTCATTTCATACATCTGCTCACCTGTAGAGGCACTTCCTCTGTGAGGAGTCAGTAATGATGTGTGATTGGTCACTGCTGACGCCGCTGGCCCTTTAAAGGGTTGTGCCTCTCCACTGATGCCCTGGGAAGCCCCTTGCCCAAACACAGACACTGCTGCCCCCTGCTGGTGCACGCTGAAATCACCGCTTTGAGCTGAACCTGAGAGCTGAGCTGTCTGTGCGGACCGAAAAAAAAGTGTGTAAAGATCAAAATCATGGATAATACCGAAAATAATCAATCAATAATAGAATAAGACAAGTAAACCTACCTGAGTGACGGCCCATTGAGCTGCAGCTATAGCTGTGCTTGCTACAGTCGCCACACTCGCTCGATTCCCGTCTGTCGGTAAACCATCACTGATAGAGACAGAAACACTATTCAAAAACACTCTCTTACACATGAGTGTTCTGACATCTGAACCGCAGGATTTCCTACCGTTTGGATCCCTTGGCAAACTCCACTGAGATGAGCTTTCCGTCGATGGAGAGAGGAGGATGCAGGGATTGAAGGATCTGGAGCAGCTGTGAAGCTTCCTAAAATACAAACCACACAATGCACACCTGTTTGTTTTAGTCGGACACAACTCCATTTCACTGCCTCATAAGAATGAGCTTATGCCATGCTGTGGCTTGCCGTTTGGAAGTCTAAACACTTGACAATAACATTCTATATTAGTTAACAGGAGTTCATCAATTGGCTAGCAGAACTTTTCAAGGCGTCATGAAACGGACGTTGAGACACAGGAGGACAAAATAAGATTTTCACATCACTTCGTGTTCTTACCACAATCGTAGTGAGCTGGAGGAAGGCAAATCCTCGGTTGAGCTGTGTCTGTTTATCTTTGATGAGCCGCACGTTTGAGGGCGACAGGGTAGCGAATGGGACCAGAGCGGACAGAATAGCATCTAATGTGGTGTGAGGTCCCAGGTTTCTCAATATCAGAGCTGAAAATGACAGATGTCATGTTTTATTCTAAAAAATCTGAGAAGCTGTGTTGTGTAATCAAGTTAGTATTAATTACATACATTAATGAAGTATATTTGAATAAAAATATGACACGTGTGACTTTTTTTAAATGTTGAAAACTACCATTACTGTGTGTTGAATCCGTCCTTTCAAAATGGTATGGTGGGTGAGAATATCAGTCGTGGACACTTCTTTCTTCCACTATTTCTTCATTTTTATTATGCATGGATATTCTGTCAATCCATTTTTTGTCATTGAGAACATTTAGAACATCTGATTGTTTTTTTTATCAGAAATGTTTAATTTTACTCTGTTTAAATTACAACATATTATATATATATTTATATATATTACACAGTGTAACAAATTGACATTTCTCCCGACCTTATTATAGTTCATGTACAGTTCTGTGGTGCCAATTATTGTGGTAATGTTTATTTTCATGTAGCATCAATGTTTTATTGTATATTTAGCTGAAGTCAATTTTGAGCTTATGATTAATTACGATGTATTGGCATATTGCAAATAAACAAAAACTATACAAATTTTCACATATTTTTTAAATTATTTTCCAATTGTCACTGTCAGAAAATTCTAGAAATTTCTGTAGCACAGGGAAAGTGTGATGAAGCGATGATGGGTGACTACATCTGGAACTTGGTCCGTCATAAAAGAAAAAAAACGATCAAATGTACACTTCGGAAGTTTTGGACAACTCATTTTTGGTACTTATGTCATTTCTGCGTACGAGTAATAATACCAAAATGTATAAATGTGTGAAAATATTTTTTTGTGAGTACCGTTGATGGTAAAAAAATAGCATGTGAACTGATTTTCGTATTCAGCATGTTACACTTCATAAAGAAACAGTAAAAATTAAAGCAACAACTTTTTAAAAAATGTGTTACATTGTGTTAAATACAGGTGCTGGTCATATAATTAGAATATCATCAAAAAGTTGATTTATTTCACTAATTCTATTCAAAAAGTGAAACTTGTATATTATATTCATTCATTACACACAGACTGATATATTTCAAATGTTTATTTCTTTTAATTTGATGATTATAACTGACAACTAATGAAAATCCCAAATTCAGTATCTCAGAAAATTAGAATATTACTTAAGACCAATACAAAGAAAGGATTTTTAGAAATCTTGGCCAACTGAAAAGTATGAACATGAAAAGTATGAGCATGTACAGCACTCAATACTTAGTTGGGGCTCCTTTTGCCTGAATTACTGCAGCAATGCGGCGTGGCATGGAGTCGATCAGTCTGTGGCACTGCTCAGGTGTTATGAGAGGCCAGGTTGCTCTGATAGTGGCCTTCAGCTCTTCTGCATTGTTGGGTCTGGCATATCGCATCTTCCTCTTCACAATACCCCATAGATTTTCTATGGGGTTAAGGTCAGGCGAGTTTGCTGGCCAATTAAGAACAGGGATACCATGGTCCTTAAACCAGGTACTGGTAGCTTTGGCACTGTGTGCAGGTGCCAAGTCCTGTTGGAAAATGAAATCTGCATCTCCATAAAGTTGGTCAGCAGCAGGAAGCATGAAGTGCTCTAAAACTTCCTGGTATACGGCTGCGTTGACCTTGGACCTCAGAAAACACAGTGGACCAACACCAGCTGTATTCGACTCCATGCCACGCCGCATTGCTGCAGTAATTCAGGCAAAAGGAGCCCCAACTAAGTATTGAGTGCTGTACATGCTCATACTTTTCATGTTCATACTTTTCAGTTGGCCAAGATTTCTAAAAATCCTTTCTTTGTATTGGTCTTAAGTAATATTCTAATTTTCTGAGATACTGAATTTGGGATTTTCATTAGTTGTCAGTTATAATCATCAAATTAAAAGAAATAAACATTTGAAATATATCAGTCTGTGTGTAATGAATGAATATAATATACAAGTTTCACTTTTTGAATAGAATTAGTGAAATAAATCAACTTTTTGATGATATTCTAATTATATGACCACATCCTCATACACTCACCTAAAGGATTATTAGGAACACCATACTAATACGGTGTTTGACCCCCTTTCGCCTTCAGAACTGCCTTAATTCTACGTGGCATTGATTCAACAAGGTGCTGAAAGCATTCTTTAGAAATGTTGGCCCATATTGATAGGATAGCATCTTGCAGTTGATGGAGATTTGTGGGATGCACATCCAGGGCACGAAGCTCCCGTTCCACCACATCCCAAAGATGTTCTATCGGGTTGAGATCTGGTGACTGTGGGGGCCATTCTAGTACAGTGAACTCATTGTCATGTTCAAGAAACCAATTTGAAATGATTCGAGCTTTGTGACATGGTGCATTATCCTGCTGGAAGTAGCCATTAGAGGATGGGTACATGGTGGTCATAAAGGGATGGACATGGTCAGAAACAATGCTCAGGTAGGCCGTGGCATTTAAACGATGCCCAATTGGCACTAAGGGGCCTAAAGTGTGCCAAGAAAACATCCCCCACACCATTACACCACCACCACCAGCCTGCACAGTGGTAACAAGGCATGATGGATCCATGTTCTCATTCTGTTTACGCCAAATTCTGACTCTACCATTTGAATGTCTCAACAGAAATCGAGACTCATCAGACCAGGCAACATTTTTCCAGTCTTCAACTGTCCAATTTTGGTGAGCTCGTGCAAATTGTAGCCTCTTTTTCCTATTTGTAGTGGAGATGAGTGGTACCCGGTGGGGTCTTCTGCTGTTGTAGCCCATCTGCCTCAAGGTTGTGCGTGTTGTGGCTTCACAAATGCTTTGCTGCATACCTCGGTTGTAACGAGTGGTTATTTCAGTCAAAGTTGCTCTTCTATCAGCTTGAATCAGTCGGCCCATTCTCCTCTGACCTCTAGCATCAACAAGGCATTTTCGCCCACAGGACTGCCGCATACTGGATGTTTTTCCCTTTTCACACCATTCTTTGTAAACCCTAGAAATGGTTGTGCGTGAAAATCCCAGTAACTGAGCAGATTGTGAAATACTCAGACCGGCCCGTCTGGCACCAACAACCATGCCACGCTCAAAATTGCTTAAATCACCTTTCTTTCCCATTCTGACATTCAGTTTGGAGTTCAGGAGATTGTCTTGACCAGGACCACACCCCTAAATGCATTGAAGCAACTGCCATGTGATTGGTTGATTAGATAATTGCATTAATGAGAAATTGAACAGGTGTTCCTAATAATCCTTTAGGTGAGTGTATGTGCACTCAGACAAATAGGGACATGTTATGGTTATGAGAACTTTAGCATAAAAAAACATAAAATGCATAAATAATTCATTTCTATGTTAAAATGATGCTTTGTGCAAGGTACGGAACACAATCATGTTTATTCTGATCATTTTTTGTGTTTGTTTTTAAATTAAACTCTTAACTGCCACGATGTTTCATTGGTTTCGTGAGAATGACCCGGATGGGTGTCTCATGTGAACTTTGAGCAGGACTTACTGTCATTGGCTGCCTCAGCAGCCTGGGACAAGGAAGCCATGTTGAGAATTGGAGCGGCAGTCTGATATATGGCAGGGAGGGGAAGTAAACCCTGAGATGAGTCCTTTAACTGGCCCAAGGGTAAACTCTTTGGTACTAGGGGTAATTTGAGCTCAGCCTCTGAAAAAAACAAACAAGACAACACGAGGAAGCATTAAGTGCTATTTATATTTTTTCCATTTAAGTGTGCGATTGATCAAAGGAAAAAAACTGGATTCACACCTGACTTTGGAACTGCACATTTGAAACACTTTTCTCTTCGTTTGAAATTCTGCACTCCACACTGACACAAAAATAACACGCATTAAAACACTTTATCACATCGTATGGGCTTTTTTTGTATAACAAAGTTACCTTGTTGCAAAGCCAGTCCTCATTAGCGCGAGGCTTTGGGTCACTGTAGTGCATAGATACTCGCTGTCCCAATATAGTGAGCACTCTCTAAAAGTGAGACACACAGCGAGAGAAGGGAAAAAAAGAGAAATAAAAGTGTAAATATCATATTGGAGGTAGACGCAGCACACTTGAGACCTCATCTCACACAAGAGGGGGAAGAGAAGAGGGAGGGGATAACTGGATAGAAGAGAGAGAAGACAGATATCACCATCGGCTTGAGAGGACTCGGAAAGATGCGCCGGCCAACGTGCGGGCCAGGACCCTCAACCTCCCCCCTTCAGGGGAACAAAGAACCCTGCTCACTCCTTCCCATCGCACATTTCACACCCAACAAGAAATCTCACAAAATAAAAGAAATCGTCCCAAAGTGACGACAGAACACTGAATGTTGAAGCAAAGCAGACAAAAGGATCTTAACGCTTCAAAGAAAGTCCAATTACGTGACGCTGAGAAGGTCGACAGCCTGGTAAAGAATTATTTAACTTGACTTTGCACTTGTGGAGATAAAACATTTAGTTCTAGTTTGTCGCTGTAGGTCCTCTTTATAAAGAAAAGAACCGTGACCTATAGTGCACTATGTCTGCCATTTTGTAGTGGTGTCCGTGGTGAGGTGAACTATTTCATTCCCTACATTCGTTCACTCTTTTTTTACCCACAATGCACTCTGATTTTGAGTGTACATGCGATAAAGAATAAGCAGATTAAATGAATGTGATAAACAGTAGTGTTTTATTTTAAATATATATTTAATCGTTTTATTAAACTTGATAAATAAGCATGCCTGCAAATAAACGTGACGGTTGGTTTGTTCTCTTTATTTTAAACTAATACAATAAACGTGACATATAAAGTGAAGATTAATTTGAGTATTTTATAAAACAATCCACAAAGCCACGCATGTGTAATACAGTATAAGCCAATTGTTATGTTTATGACGAACGTCTGCGACAGTACTGTCAGACTGTCAGAATTACTCACTCACTTTCATTCACTTCTTCCCCATATAGTGGGCTCAAATGCCATTCGCTATATAGGGAATAGTGAAGGAGTGAACGAGGGAGCGGTTTTAGACATAGCACTAGTCTCAGACCGCTGACACCAAATGCACAGAAAAATAACAAAACAGGTAAAAATGTGCACAGAATATTGCATGGATTGATATTGCCAGCTCCAATCTGATTGGCTGGAATTAAGACTCACAGGAGTTTACCAGTATAGGCTACTTGAAAACAAAATCCTAATTTAAATCTGTGATCTTCTATGCTTGCTTTGGATCAGACAGAAATTTCTTCACCTGTATACATTTCTTTGTTTTGCTAAACACAAAGGAAGATATTTGGAAGAATGTCCGTAACCAAACAGATCTCATGCCATATTTACAGCCATAGTAGGGAAAAGAAATACTATGGGAGTCAATGGGGGATGAGATCCGTTTGGTTACTGACATTCTTACAAATATCTTCCTTTGTGTTCATCGAAACAAATAAATGTATACAGGTTTGGAACAATATGAGGATGAGTAAATGATGACAGAATGGGTGAACTATCCCTTTAACTTAAATGTAGTTATATAGTGCATCTGTACTATCTTTTGAGCTGGTTTTATCCATTACAAATTTAGTTGGCTCAAATAAAAGTAATCTTTGAATGGTAACTAACTCCAACGTTGGTCAAACCACCTCTCACTAACCAGTCAGTTCATGGTCAGAATAGGCTGCAACATAGACCAGACATTAATGCTCGGTTTCACAGACAAGGCTTAAAGGGATACTTCACCTAAAAATGACATTTCTGTCATCGTTTACTCAAACCTATATAAATTTCTTTGTTCTGCCGAACACACAGGAAGATATCTGGAAGATTGTCAAATCTCACCCATCCCCCCCCCATTGACTCCCATAGTCTTTATTTTCCCTAGTATGGCAGTAAATGGTGAATGAGATCTGACGTTCTTCCAAATTTCTCCCTATGTGTTCAGCAAAACAAATTCATTTATACAGGTCTGGAACAATCTAAGGGTGAGTAAATGATGACAGAATTTTCATTTTTGGGTGAACTATCCCTTTAAAGCTAGTCCCAGACTAAAATGAAGGTTTGAGCCGTTAACTGAAAATAACTTGCCGTAAAACACCTTAAAATATGTCAGTGCCATTGTTTCGTCTCAAGAGGCACACCAGTAATGTTTTTTACTAGGGCATCTTTATAAAAGTAACTTAAATATCCTCCCAGACCTTGAAGACTAGCCATCACTTATCACCAATGTGCATATATACAACAACCTAAACCCAAGGGTTACTCCAGGCTTATCGGTATACAAAGTCGCTCTAAAAAACCCACATAATTAAACAAAATACTTTATTCCTATTCCGATCGCACTGAAAAGCGGTCAGCCCATCTACAGACTCGCATATTAGAGGAAGACTAAAAAATCATTTGATGACTGTGACACACTCCAAACCCATGCAGACTCAACCGAGCGCATTCCTGAATATTGGCCAGACGCAGCAAATGCAACCAACTACAGTATTAACGCAGTCAAATGCCTGATGATGCCACAAGAACACCTCGTTTCTTAAGGGATGGCGAATCTGTGAAATCCTAAGGAATCCAGCCGTAAAAATGCACATATTTACATATTATTATACATCCATACACGTGTGGACTTGTAGGTGTGTATGTGTGTGTGCAGTGCGCAGTGACCTGGTTGGTCTCCATCCAGCGGCTGGCCTCCTGCAAGTGATTAAACTCGACGAAGGCGAATCCTCTGCTCTGACCTGGAGACACAGCCGTCGCCGGGCCACAATGACAGAACAACAACAACGCAGTGAGGGGTTAGTGTTTTCATATCCAGAGAGAAAGAGAGAGAAAGATAGAGAGTGGTGGATAGAGGTATAGCTTTATTCTAACACTGCTGCGATTACACTGCCGTAACTGAGGCATCATCTCGTCCCGTGCCATTAACACCAGTCAGTTAGGTGCGCATCAATTTAGTTGTGGTCAAGTCAATATGACGCTTAAAGGAAAAGTTCATCTCAAAATCAAAATTGCGTTGTTTTTTACTCACCCACAGGACGTTCAACGTGTTTTAAGACCTCCCGGCGTCTTCGGAACACAAAGATATCCGAGAGATTTCCAGGCCTCCTTATAGTTGTTGTCAAGGTCCAGAAAAGTACTAAAGACATCGTTTAATTGGTCCATCCGCTCATAGTGGCTCAATTGAAATTTTTCGAAGCGACGACAATACTTAATGTGCAAAAAACAAACCAAAATAATGACTTTAATCGATATATTCTGCTCTGTCTTGTCAGTCTGTGATGCGCGTTCAGGAGAGCACTTTGACGCATGATGTCAACTACAACCGTGATGTCTATGAGGAGGCCTGGAAATCTCTCGGATGTCACCTCAAATATCTTTATTTGTGCTCCGAAGATGCCGGGAGGTTTTAAAACATGTTGATCGTCATGTGGGTGAGTAAAAAAAATCACACCATTTTGATTTTGAGATGATCTTTTCCTTTAAAGTTAAACTGATGAATAAACTTGCATTTCTCAAACCACATGACAAACTGAATCTATTTTTCAGCAATATTTTCTGCGTTGACTGAAATGTATTTTGTGATCTTAAAAATCGTATGTGACCCTGGACCACAAGA
The DNA here is from genome assembly GCF_024868665.1 of Triplophysa rosa. NCBI lineage: Eukaryota > Metazoa > Chordata > Actinopteri > Cypriniformes > Nemacheilidae > Triplophysa > Triplophysa rosa. The sequence goes on from NC_079910.1 coordinate 18,121,288, forward strand.
CCAGTCTTAAGTAGCACGTGAATTTTTGTAGCAAAAGCCCAAAATGCATTGTATGGGTCGAAATGATCGATTTTACTTTCGTGCCAAAAATCATTAGGATATTAAGTAAAGATCATGTTCCATGAAGATATTTGGTAAATTTCCTACCGGAAATATATCAACACTTTATTTTTGTGAGTGGATGCAGCAAAATTGGAAATTCCCCACTTAAGTTTGGTATCTATGTAAAGCTTAGAATTTCTGCTTTCGGGTTCATCTACTCTGCACAACGTCATTACAGCGGTAGGCCAATAGAGAGCGTTAAAACAAACCTCTTTCTTCTTACTGTGCGTTCAGTGCGAGCAGCGGCGCGGCGCGTCTTGGCCGTTGAGGGCGTCAAGGAGAGTTGAAATCAGGTCAACTTTATGGTAATGAGCTATGACGCGGTTCGGCGGCAACCAATCGGAATGTAGAAGTCCATCGCTTGAGATGATTCCAGAGAAAGCAGACCTGTAAACTTCGGTTCCGACCACATTAGTTCCCAAGCAAAATGGAGGAGAAGTTGATAATTGCTGTGGCGGGTTTCCCAGTCCTATACGACGCGTCCCTGTTTGCGTACAGGGACATAAATTTAAAAAATGATGCGTGGACCAAGGTGTTTGAGATTGTTTGTGTTCCTGGTGAGTTGCTGATGATGTGCATTTACGTTATACACTTTCTGTAAATAAGCGGGAATTTCATGCTAACTTTAGCGCCAGAGCATGCAAAAGAGTGTTACTGCTGCAGAATATTTCCGCTTTGACCAACTGCATTAAAGCTAACGTTACACTTCGACCAGGAGAGTTTGTAATGTAGGTTGCACACAAATTAATGTTAATTAAAAACCAAGGCTAGTAAATGTCTCCTATAATGTTGAAATTAGACTAGCACTTAACCATGAACACAAAAGCCATACCACACAAATGGCTTTTAATTGGTTTATTTCGTTAGCAAACGTGTAGCTACAATAAAGTTCTTTCCACCGATCAATCTCTTGTGGTCAGTCTGCACAAGATCAACAAGCTTGTTTGCTTGCGGCCCCTTTAAATACAAGATAAGATTTCGATCTACGTCAGAGCGTCAGCGCGCCCAAGACTCTTTCTACAGCGTTGTTGGCAGGGTGGCCAGAGCGATTTTTTGACGCTCTCGACGGCGGCGGTCTGAATGCACTGTTAGCAGCAGCCTGCTACAGCGCCTCTGGTGGACAACTTCAAAAACGATTTTCTCAATAATTAGATTTTTTGCACCCTCAGATTCCAGATATTTAAATAGTTGTATCTCGGTCAAATATTGTCCGATCCTAACAAATCATAAACCGATAGAAAGCTTATTTAGTCAGCTTTCAGATCAGGGGTGCCCAATGTCGGTCCTGGAGGGCCACTGTCCTGCAGAGTTTAGCTCCAACTAGGCTCAACACACCTGTTTGAAAGTTTCTAGTCTGCTTTGTGAGACCTTGATTAGCTGTTCAGGTGTGTTTGATTAGGGTTGAAGCTAAGCTTTGCAGGACACCGGCCCTCCAGGACTGACTTTGGACACCCCTGTTTCAGATGATGTATAAATCTCGAAAAATTGACCCTTAAGACTGGCTTTGTTGTTCAGGGTCACATAAGATCTGACGGCATTCTCTTGTATAATTGAAATGATTTCGTAGACCAAAATATAATTGTGCAAAAAAGAACCCCTTTTATTAGAAAACTAAAATGTTATTTAAAAAAAAAGCTTTTGTAATATATATATATATATATATATATAT
>NC_079910.1:18123081-18146077 GCF_024868665.1 Triplophysa rosa
AATATTATATATATATTATATATATATATTAAATATATATGTGAGTGTGGCCTTGTTTTATATCTCGGTGGGGACCTAAACCTGAATACACATCAACTCATGGGGACTCGTGTCATTTTGGTCCCCACGGGCAAAAAAGCGTATAATCGCACAGAACAATATTTTTGGAAAATCTAAAAATGCAAAAAGTTTTCTATGATCTTTAGGTTTAGGGCATAAAATATACAGTTTGTACGGTATAAAAATCATTACGCCTATGGACTGTCCCCACGGAGATAATAAACCAGATGTGTGTGTGAGAAATGACTTCTTGGATTAAAACATACAATATCAAAATAAGCAAATGTATTACATTTATACTTTTTCATGTTTTATAACATTCGCGGTCCGACTAAATCTACTAAATCTTAATTCAGTATGCATTGTTTCCCATTGCAGACAAAATACATTTCATTTCTGAAAAAAATACATCTGAAGCACAGATATTTTTATCATAAAACATATTAAGACTGGAGCTGATGTGAAAAGCTCTTTCGCACCATAACTTTTACATGTACGCAAAAAAATCAATCTTTCAATATCTGAAATTTCCTAAATCGCGTTAATGTCTTTTACCCATAACCCCACATATATCAACAAATACAGGGTGGAAAAAATAAAGGAAACATCTGATAATGCATTAACAAGGACCTATAGCGGACTACTATTTGCTTTCAGAACAGCGTCACGAGTTCTCAACTGTGAGCTGTGCGTTATCACACAATTCAGAATCTTTCAGCTCTTTGAGCAGTGACGGTGGGAAAAATGTGCTTAGCAGGGCAAACTCAGAGCTCCTACAGAAGATGCTGACAATGACATTTACATCCGGTAATACGCCGGGGGGGCATAGAAGGGATCTGACTTGGACTTGTTCAGCAGGTATTTTCACCTGGTTTAACTGCTATAACAATGTTTTCAGGCACCAGGCATGCATAATAAAAACCTAAATCTAAACCATCTTTACGTGTGTTTTCCTTATTTTGTCCACCCATTTGGCCCAAACCTTTTCACGCTCATCAAAATAAGCTACATTATATCCCAAAGTGAACAGGTCTCAAATGCAGCTCATGTGATGGTCAACCACACTTATCTTCTCAGCACAGCCTAGTATACTTACACAGTACAAAATCATCCACATATTCCAAAACAAGAGCGATCAAAGTGAGATGTTAGAAGAGAACTCGGGTAGGGCACATGAGGACTTTGTGCTTGCGTGCCCGTGTATGCACGTGTGATGTTTGTGCTTTTGTGACATTGCATGTGCAAATTGTCTAGATAAAGATAACATGATAAATCACCGGTACCAGCAAACGGGGGAAAAAAAGAATAATCACAGAACTGGAAATAAATAGATGTGATGGCTTAAGCGAAAGAGGGGTTTAGAAAACATACGCTTGGAAGTTTTGTAGCGCCAGCACTAAACAGTCCCAGCCACAACCCACCTCAACTACAACAGGAAGAAAGTGAAAAAGAAGAGATGGCCGGACTTGTAATAAAACACTGAATGAGCCATGTTATAGAAGGCAGTGGGAGAAAGACTTCCGAGGTATCCATTACTTTATAAAGGGACCATTAGAGCATGCTCACCTGAAGACTTGTTCCTCATGAGGCGAACCTCCCTGGGCTGGATCCCCTGCTCTTGGAGCCGACCACGAATCTAAAGAGCGATAACAAGATGATGTTTGTGCAAAATCCACGGTTTAGTGAGACGGTGCATTCATTCCTGAAAATGTACAAACATGGGAGGAGGCGAACCTCGTTGACGGTGGCGTTGGGTGGGAGCATCCTCAGCATGATGATGTTGCTGGGTTTCTGTGTCTGTTCATTATCAGACCTGTAGTCTTGGTCATGTGGTTCGGACTCATCCTGGGTCATCTCCGGAGCATGGTGGATGCTTCCATCCCTTAGTTTATCCTTTCCTACCTGGACCTGGTCAGGGAAGCCCTAGATCAGAGAAAAAACATTTGAGGTTTAACTTATGTACAAAAGCTTTAATAGATTTGGATGTCCCGATCTTACTTGTCTGTGACTGATGTGTCTGGTATATTGGTCTTCATCAGCTCTCCATTCTGATCCATATTCCTCCTGAGAGTTGTACCGCCCCCCGAGTCTGCTCCAGGTGTTGTCCTCTAGCCCGTCATCTCCATCTGGAGTCTGATCGAGATACATCTTCTGCCCGGACCTAAACGACTGCGTCTCCCTCCGGTGCGCATCATCCGTTTCGTACTCGCAGTTTTCATCATCTTGCTGGAATCTTGAGTTGATGTCCTTGCTTTGCGAACCACCTAGTTGGTCACTCGAGAAATGACTTGAGGAAAAATCACGGATGTTTTCCTCACGCCCATGCGATCTGGCGTTTGTTAAGCTGCTATTCTGTCCCAAACCATTTTCCTGTCCGTAACCGCGGTAGTCCATGTCCCTGTAGTCATGATCATCAGTCTCTTTTCCATAGCGACCCAAGCGGTCACCACGGCCACACCTATCGAATTAAGAAAGATAAAGAAAGGAATTCGCACACAACGCAAATGTCCTATTATGGCCATTCATCATTTACAAATTTCAAATTCATTTTTCTTATTGTGTTAATATAATACGTTCAGTTTTATGAGCCCTTTCCTGATAGCACACATACATCTGGGAGACATCTATTTGATGCATTTACATGACGTTTTATGTAAGATGTCATATAGGCAGTGTTGGGTAAGTTACTCTGAAAAAGTAATTAATTACTAGTTACTAATTACATAGTCAATAGTGTAATTAGATTACTGTACAAATTACTCTCTCCAAAAAGTATTTAGTTACTTATTACTAATTACTTTCTATATCCTACATCAACCTTGATTAGTTAAGTGATTTAAGGATAGACATGAAAGGGCTTATTTAATTCATTCAATCAAATAATATTAAACTACATAAAGTAGTATTATTAACTGACCAAAGTATTACAAATGTGAGAATTATACATTAAAGCAAGGATTTTCAAGTTAGACTCTTAGACTTTTAAATTTTGATGTCAATTCCACTATTGCACACACATATTACACAAAGTATTTAGTTTAATTACATCAGAAGTAACTGTAATTAAATTACAGAAAAAATAAGAGTAATCCCTTACTTTACTTTTTCAAGGGAAAAGTAATTAAATTACAGTAACTAATTACTTAGTAACTAGTTACACCCAACACTGCATATAGGTTATCTAGAAGATGTCTGTAAGATGTTTAGGAATGATGTAAAACTGCTCTTTCTAAGACGTTTCTCAGATGTTTTTACACAGCAGATGTTTTCCAGACATTTAACAGACGTACGGTGCTATCTGGGTTATTAAGAGAATATTGATGGCAAAAAGCTTTAAAATAATACCAGCCACAGCAACTCAAATACAGACTCCACCCCATTCATTCATTCATTTGCATTTTAAACAAATGTTGGTGTTTCGTTGAATTGATGTTGTTGTATGTTACATGTGTGTATAAACACATCCTTTGGTGTTTTAAATGTAAGTGCGCATCCATAAGAGAAGACTGCACGACGCTTGACGTACCGTCTGTCATAATCCATGTTTCAGTGCAGGTCTGGAAAAACGCCCACTTTTCGCTCTATCCGCTTCATTTACATCTGTTGACAAAATACAATAATCAAACCATCAGGTAAATAATTAAACACGCTTTGAGTTTGTTGATATACTGTTTAAAGTTTGACAGAGTCCCTGTGATGCGTTGCACTGGATTGATCAGAGCCGCAAACTAAACTAACATGCATACTGCATATTCTTTCCAAACCTTATCCATCACTTAAAACAACAACAACAGGAAAACCGCTGTCTGATATCCTACGATTGTTCTCTTATGCATATGCCAAAATGACCCTGACACTAATCAGAGGGTCAATGTATTTATTAAAAATGATACACAACCGTCAACAAAAGTCAAACCTCGAAATAACTATAAATATAGCCAGCGACGTCTAAACCTAACGAGAACGTGAGCACTGCAGTTACAAACAGTCCGGGGGACACGAGCTGGAGTCCAGAGTGCGCAACTGCAACCAGCGCGATAAGTACCATCACTGCAAATCGAAACAATGTCGAGCCACTGGCCTCTTAAACGATTTAATTTCAACTGTACAAAGAAAATATACAACAGTCGCTTACCTCCGTCACATTTCCAGCGTTACAGCATTAAAATAAATACAATGTAGATGTGTGACGTTTGACGCACAGCTCGGTATGACAAGATGGCTCCAGTCCGGTGGGCGGGGACACGGTGCTCAACCTGATTGGCTCAAAGAACTCCCGGAAGAAAATACGCAAATCCATTGGTCATGATAACCATTCGTATGACCTTCTAGAGATGCTAAAAAATTAAGTGACCATTCCACATTTTTTATATCATCAGCATTTCTAGATGTATTGTGGTCATTCCAGTTTGAGTAAAAATTCTAAAATATAAAGAGTGACATAAAGTCATCCAACGGGAATGTGAAAGACTGACAGCATGACAAGACACATCGTTTAATTTCGACGCTTTCCTAAATACATGTACAAATGTGTTGTATAGCTTAAAAGTAAATATGAACTTGTTTGCTTTGCAGTATTTGAGGTCTGAATAAATACAGAGCACCTGACATTTTCTGCAAATAAATGCAGGTAGAAGCAATATTTTTGTTTCAAATTTGGGAGAAATAGTTAATAGTTTACAAAATGAAACAAAAATAACCGTTTTATCTAAACACATATAGGCCTCCCTATAAATAGTGAATTCAGACAAACTGAATATGGTCTTTGAAAAAGACTCTTAATTTTTCAGTGGCTGTACACCAAAGTAAGATTTTTTTTACATTTCACGATTTTAAATCATATAAACTCTTTGGAAGAAACAAAAATCTCATGCAATTTTCAAAATCATTGAAATGTATTGTTTAGGGAGCTAAAGTACCGTGATAACGTGTGATAGCCTACCTCTAGTTTTTGTGACAATGTATAATAATATAAAACTATGGCTTAGTATTCTTTGTTCATCTTTGTTAGCATATATGTAGACACTGTCGTGTTTAAAATGTAAAAAGGCAATTAGAACATGTAATATTATTATGTCTATGAATAGATACCATATGCACATTTCATCTATTTTGTTTAATTAATTATACTTTTATTATTTTACTTATTTTATTGTTTGAAGTGAATTTCTCTTAGTGTTGTCATGACATGGTGTTCATGATATATTATTAAAATCAAACCATCTTTGTCAGTTGTCACTGCCACAGCTATCATAGTTTTGTTTTTTGTTTTATTAATATTTGAAATGAGCTTTTGTTTTTGAATTTTTATGTTAATTTTAGTAACATTTTCAGAAATTTTGTTATATGCTTTTGTCATTTTATAATTTATTTGTTTATTTTTTATGTTGCTAAAGAGAAAATGAATGTTGAAAAATTATGTTGCTAAAATGAGTTTATTTTGTTTTTATTTATTATTGTAATTTTAGTTCTTAAATTTCAGTTTATTTCTGAGGCAACATTTAAATGTTTCATTTTCAACAATTTTTAGGCCAATTTTATTTGATTTCAATAAACATAATGTTTTCAAAGTTTTATTTTAGTAAACTAAAATAACCTTGGCCAATGCACAGATAAACTAGACATTTATGTTTTGAGATGTCATTACGCGAGCTATATGTATTCATTGGAGCTTTTATTTTGGTAAATGATATTGGATTATTTTTATTGTTTTTTTTTTGTTTAGAACATATTAATCTACTGCTGGTATTTAAAGGTGCAACTATGTTTTTCAACACACACAAAAAATTCTCTATAAAATTAATAGCATTTTGACAAATGTTTAAAATGATAAAAGACCCCGATTTTGATGTAGATCTTAATTTTTATAAGAAAAACTCACTGAATACTATGCAATGCACCATTTTTTAAACATAGAATCTGCAGAAATCTGCCAAAGTTTCTCAATAAATAATTGAATTATGCTTTCAGCTAGCAATTCCAGAACTTGCTTTCAAGAACAACACCATGATTAGTTCTGTGGATTTGCTAGGATGCACTGATGCATGCTCCACAGCAGAACTGACAATCAACGCAGCATTACATCAACAAAGTGTGCACTCTGCAACGCTTCAGAGAAGGGTGGCATTTGAGATGAAGTGTGCCTTCGAACTGAACACAAACTTAAAATGAGAAATTCATCCGTTTTATTTCTAAATGCAATTATTAAAAAAAGGGTATACCTTAAATAAACCAGAATGGTTAGACGGTTTACATCCCTAATGTACAGCCCAGAATCCTTTGAGACATCAGCTATAAAAGGAAAAAAGCCTGAAGTGGAAGGTTAAACCCAATACAGTCCACTTCAACGTTCAGTGTGTGCTTTAGCTAAGCACAGAATAATAAAACAGAATAAAGCAGGCCAGATACACTCATTTACAACAAAGATACATGCGCTCATTCGCACAGACATTAATATTCTTACACATACAAACATACATACAATCTGTCCAACACAAAACAGTCACTAAAGACAGGAGGGTAAACCTAAAAGAGACACTTATTGGAGGAGAACATTTTTTAAAACTGGTGTTTGGGGCTAAAATGTAAAAAAAAAGAGAATAACTCCACAACGAACACCCTAGATATAGAGTCTGTTTACAAATTTCATGTCAAATGATTGTTCGACGTGACCAGAAAACTTTTTGTGATGACAGGCAATGAAGTAATCCGTTCCAACTGTTCCCAAAGTCTGTCCATATGTCTCTTGTTGTTAGTTTGACACATTGTCCCAGTATCAGTCCGATACACCGACTGTACTAGGACACGAATGCTAGTCTTCAACCCCCCCCTTCCCTGTGCTTGAGTCTCCTGGGCTGTGTTAACTGATACCCGCTCTTCTACAGGTTTTCTATAACAGCAGACAGCCAGTCTTTTTGCCACGTTTCTTAGCTTGCAGTGCAGCCCGGGTGGCCATCTCGAAGACCTCTCTCACTCCATCTTTTGTCTTGGCTGAGCATTCTAAATACCCGAAGGCGTTGATGCGGTTGGCCATGTCGCGTCCTTCCTCTGGCTTTACGGGCTCCTAAATGAAGAAATAAAAGAGAGCATGTGAAGTGCGTGCATTTGATTGCTTACTCTCCACTTTTAAGTAAAGAACATTAGAAATCCATTCTAGAAAGAAAAAGAGCCCTACCTGTTTCATTTTGGCAAGTTCCCTTCGCGTGTGCTCATCATTTCGGAGATCCTTTTTGTTACCCACAAGGATGATGGGTACATTCGGACAGAAATGCTTTACCTCTGGCGTCCACTTCTCTGGAATATTTTCTGTGATGCAGAGAAAAAAAAAACATAATTTCAGGTTTTAAATGGTGAACTTTTCTCGATCATAAATTAATTAAATGTAAACACACAAGGATTTGTTCTTCAAGGATTGTTATCTCAATATTTCTTAACCATAAACACCACTAAACACCATTGTCCATGTTAACATAATAAATGTCCCTGAATTCTGATGTCATGATTGGACAACTGTATGACCTTTCTTCTGCAGAACACAAAAGAAGTTATTTTGAAGAATGTTGTTAACCAAACACTGTGTTTGTGATCCACAGAACAGTCATATACAGGTTTTGAATGACAAAATTGAACTCTTTAAGTGTGCTAAAATTCTTGAAAACATTCAGTACAATGTATGGGCCAGAAAACCTGAAAAGGCTTACCCAAGCTATCAGGACTGTCAATGGAAAAGCACATAAGAATGACATCTGTGTCAGGGTAGGAGAGGGGTCTTAACCGATCATAGTCCTCCTGTCCAGCAGTATCCCATAAGGCAAGTTCCACCTAAGAGTAGAGAAAAAAGCAAACAAACGTAACACTAAACAGTAACTACATACAACAACATTTTAAACTGTGCAAAAACAATACAAAAAAAATCTGTGTCAAAAAATCCTAAAAAGTGCCCATTTTGATGATACAAGGCAGCCTATGAGTATGACAATAATACATATGTGTAAGAGTAAATCGCAAAACTGACATGTACATAAGCATTTATTGTAATCTGATGTCACCGGCAGTCCTCGTACCTGTTTTCCGTCAACCTCAATGTCTGCAACATAGTTCTCAAACACTGTGGGCACGTAGACTTCAGGAAATTGATCTTTACTAAAAACAATAAGCAAACAGGTCTTTCCACAAGCTCCGTCACCCACTATGACAAGTTTTTTACGAATGGCAGCCATCTGCAACACACACAGAGAGAGAAAGAGAGATATGGGCAAGACACAAATATAATCATTTATTGATTTGTTTTGCTGTAACAAGAAGAGCCATGAACAGATACATTTGACACAAAGAAAGGATTAGGAAGGAGCTGTTATGTAAAATAAAAATGTTTCCATATCTTACAGTTTTTAGTAACATTTCAACATCCCACAGTACACTAAATCCTCATTCCAATCAAGTCAGGAAGGGCCACTATTATAAATCTTGTAATCGTTATAAGCACATTACAGCACAAAAGTGGAAGTTAAATATGCTCGGTTCATCATTCCTGTCCTCAACATGAACCGGAAACACAGCTGCGGAAGTATCACTTGACCGGAAGTTACATTGTATCTGTGTCGCTATGTGGGGAAAAATCGAGAAAATATCTTAAACTTATCGCAAATACTGATTAAACGACATAGACCGTAACTATAAAACAGGCCATTATTGATCGTCCGATTGCGTTTTTACTGGCTCTGTATAAATGGCTATAGGCCGTCATGTCCTGAGGCCCGTGTTACCTCACCCCACCGTCAAAACATTTCATTCCAGTGAAATAACATACTTACACACTTAAAAAAAAAACAATAACAACCATATAAAACTTGAAATTAATATTCAGAAAAGCATTTAAAGATGTGGGCTCGCATTGATATTTGTCAAATCTGGTACAGAAAGGTGTTAGCCACTAACGTTAGCCGACATTTATCAGAAAGTCCGCTTTAAAAAAAACGTTCAACAGATAAACTTCACAACAACAACAAACACACCATTCGCATGGTGATATCATGTAACTTATGTTTAAAAAACAAAGTGCACACAATATTTTCCTGTATTTCGCGACATCGTTAGAAAAGATTCGCGAGTTGCACATTTGTTATATGACAAGAAAATAGATCCACATAAAAGAGAAAACTTCCTGTAACCTACGTAAAGATTTATTTTAGCAGCTATCAGAAGTGCTTTGAAATTGTGAAATGCTGTGATCGGATGAAATATTTAACGTTACGTTAAATCTTGTGTGAAATAAATGGCTAAGCCTGAACGTCAATAAACAGCTTCGTTTTATAACTTCGTCTAACGTTAACCCTTTTAAAATGTTGGGTTCAAAAGTGGCTGTCATGAATCACGAGCCTAAATGATGCAACTCGTGTAAAAATATGTTCACTTATATTTACAGTCACAGCTTCAGGCCGGTGAACAGAAAGGAATTCTTAAAGTGAGTCAAAATGCACACGATCTTATGACTTCCCTTGTAAAACACGATCATATACCTTCGTTAACATATTAACTTCACGTATAAAGTTGAAATAATTACCGTTTACTTGTGCTCTGGGGAAGTAACGTTAAAGGCTTTCCTATCTTTTCCTGGCTGAATCTTAACGTCCGCCCATTACTGCCACGAAACAAAACCCGCCCACTAAACTCACAAACAGTCCACAGCACACTCACTGACTGACTGACTGATAGCTAACGTTACGTGTTTCTTGAACTGCATTCATTTTAAGGATTACATTTTGTTTATTAGATTTTTTCACGTTTATTGTAACATTTTCTTGAAGGGCACAATAATACAACGTTGTTTTAAATGTGTATTTTTGTTTGTTGTTTTGTCCCAAACCGAGATATTTAATCACACATCGTGAAAGCACATGAAGAAAATGAGTGTAAATAACGAAAAAAGCATTTCAATGTTTTGTGTGAAAATTACTAAATTGAAGATTATAAATATGATAATTAATTTAGTGTACGATGTACAATTTGAGATTTGGGAATAATAGCAGTATAGAAAATGTCAATTTTCCTGTAATACACATACAGTATACACTGCTGGATAATGTTCGATAAATTAAATCAATTCTTATGAAAAGTGTTTCAGTAAAGGTCGTCATGGCTAAAATGAGGCTAACAAACGGGGTTGTGAAAAAAAATACTTTTAATTTTTGTATTTTAGTTTGAGCAGTCTGTTGGAATTTTAGTTGTCTGCGGTACCACACCGAGTTTGGGGAGCACTCTTCTTAATCTTTCTTATTAACTAACACACTCAAAACATTTCGTCTAAATGCAAATGACAATCCACATTCAGAGCAGACAAATGAATGTAATTCTTCATAAAATGAAGAAATGAAAAAAAAACAGGAAAAACGATCAAATCTTACTTGCCACTGGATGTTGCATAATAACAAAGGCATTACTTGTTTACACTGTTATGAATGATAGTTGTTGTTGTCTTACCTTCAAAATACTCGCTATAAACCGACGATAAATATCACGTGATTTATGCACAGCTTTTGAGTGAAGTACGGGAAAATGCTGCTGCGTCCGAACGCCAGAGGGCGCTCTCGTGCGGAAACTCCAAATAATACGCACTGCAGAAGAAGACCTAGGAAATGCCTATGGACATCTTTTTATCACTGTTACTCAAGCCTCATCAGGTATTTTTATGATAATAAAGTATATTTATAATGATCATGTTTGACTGGTGTTGCTTTTTCAAATGCACATTATAAGCGACTCAAACTCGCACTGCTTTTAGATCGAGCAGCATTTCCTACTGATCCCAGAGCCGTGCTTCACGGACAAGCTCGCATAAAAAAATCGACACATCGCAGCCAGTTTGATTTCAATAGGATTTAGTGGTATCGCGATGAATTATCGTACAGCCCGGTTTTTACATGATTAGATGATTACAATATTTGTATATGGCTTTTATTCATAACAACAGATAAACATCAAACATTGAAGTGGCTTTGATTTGTCTGTGACTTTAGGAAACTTTTTTTAAATAACTCAGGATAGACCTAAACATAGTAACATGCCATCAGTCACGTGCCTTACATGTTTCTTAATAACCAGTTAGACTAGGTCGTGCTGTAGTGTTATTTTGTTGTATTACAGTTCGCTGGCATTCCTCAATTTTGTTTTGTTCATCTGACTCTGAGATTAGATTGAGGATTATTTTTGTGAAATAGATGGTGGGGTTCATTTCCTTAAGAACACATTTGAATTACTTATTTATAGTTAAACAATTTAGGGCTGAACGATTAATCGAAATCGAATCGCAATCGCGATGTGAGACGTTGCGATTTGCTAATCGCAAGAGGCTGCGATGTGGAAGCGATGTGAAAAATAGGAAACGCGTCTGTTCCAAGCCCGCTTTGAGTGGCATTCTTGCTAACCAACTGAGTGAGCGCACCTCCATTATGCCTAATCAGCACTGCCCCAGCCAACTGCATAAACGTCCGTCATTAAAAAAAAAAAACATACAGAAGGCAGGAGAGAGAGTGTGTGTGTTATTATGGCATCTGCAGAGTCAGATCGATCATTAGGCAAATAAATACTAAAGAACCGTCCAATTCAGAAGACCGCACACACAGCCTGTGTCATACTCGCGCGACTCTTCCCCGCGTTGCGCGTCTCGCGGACGAGCCGTTTAAACTTGACGCGCATACACAGCCTGTTTCGTAATGTATGGCGTTATTATAATGACAAATGTCGCGAGCGCATTATTACAAGGCGAGAGCGCATTCTTGTCATACGAGCGCGCGAATCTCTCCGCTCGCAGCCGATTTCCTTTGCTCGTGCACAAAACTGGACGCGCGCTTTCAATTATACGCTGCTCTCTTATGAATTTTCTCTCCTCTCGCTCAGTGAGCGTGTGCGCACTCAAAATGCGTCCGTGCGTCCACGAATCCTTTGGTACTCTTGCTCTCGAGAGGTCCTCCTGTGTGTTCCAGGCATTATAGGCTGTCAAAAGTAGTCAACCAATCAGGGATAGCTTCCACGCGGGCCAATGAAAACGCGACCTCTTAACTACAGTAGGCCTAATTGTTAAAAATGCTTGATGAAAAGAGTTGTTTTTCGTGTTCTTTTCTACAAAAGTGTCATGTTAATGTGTAATTCTTGTAAAATAGTACATTGTAAATTGCTGAGTTTCATTCTTATAAAATCTTTTAATATATAAACCTTTTAATGAGTGGATTTTGCGTGTGGGTAGGTGGGTGGATGGGGGGCACCATGAGGTCTTAATACGCCTCTGGATCCACCACGTTCTCAGGTAACAATTTTAATATATTTGATGCAACATTATTAATCAAATGTATATTATAAATGAACGGTAAGGGAGCGTTTGGTATATTGCATAGAAGTTCAGTTTTATGCCCTGAACTTCTGGAACACTGAATGCAGAACACTTACAGTGTCTGTCTGCAAAGCATTAAATGCATAACCAAATAGGTATAGAATATTATATGATATTTCCAAATGCTCCATGCTATTATTGTTTTGATATGTACCGTTACTTGTAGTAAATATTATTTTAGAATAAAGCTAACTTAAGACACCAATCTAAATTGTTCGGTAATCAATTTAGTACTATTTTGACAATACTATGTTTAGTGTAGGACATGCATGAGGACCACATGAACTTGAGGGTGTTGGCCTGTTTTGTCTGAATAACATGGTAGTTAAACTGACGTTTATATGTAGCCTACAAAGCATCCTAATGCCCCGTTCATTTCTAATACACATTTGACTAATAATGTTGCATCAAATATATTAATATTGTTACCTGAGAACGTGGTGGATCCATCTTGCTTCGTTGAAAACGTCGAGTCACTTTCAACCAATAAGATGCCATGTAAGAGGTCGCGTTTTCATTGGCCCGCCTGGAAGCCTATCCCTGATTGGTTGACTACTTTTGACAGCCTATAATGCCTGGAACACGCAGGAGGACCTCTCGAGAGCAAGAGTACCAAAGGATTCGTGGACGCACGGCACGCATTTTGAGTGCGCACACGCTCACTGAGCGAGAGGAGAGAAAATTCATAAGAGAGCAGCGTATAATTGAAAGCGCGCGTCCAGTTTTGTGCACGAGCAAAGGAAATCGGCGTGCGAGCGGAGAGATTCGCGCGCTCGTATGACAAGAATGCGCTCTCGCCTTGTAATAATGCGCTCGCGACATTTGTCATTATAATAACGCCATAACATGTAATGACGTTTATAGTACTTGAGTCCGGCTCGGGCACCTGGCAATATGGACGAGGCTTGACGCACGCGCGCACCCTGTGTAAACTCACGCCTAGCTCCGCGTTTCAAACAAATGTAAATTCTATCTAACTGTTTTGCTAATTTCACTTGGATGAAATTAAACATTCAGCACATTTTTTACTTGTTTTAAAAAATCCCACATACTTAAACAATAATAAATCAGCCTATGTAAACTATGAACTATTTTAATAATTCACTAACACAATAGAAAATGTTATGGATTTAAGGGTTACAATGGGAGTTGTATTTGTTTTAATGGAAACTATAATAGTGTACACTGGTATTTGGATTCTATTGGTGTGATGTAATCTGGAAGTTGGGAACCAATTGAACAACAGTAAGCCCTATTTGAATAATGCCCAAAGCACACTACAAAAATTAATTTTGTAATGGTTTTAATGGAAACAATTAAATGTTTTTATTTTTGTTGTTTTCTTTCAGGGTAACTATACCCATACTGTGCTCCACACAACAATATTGAATTGAAGCTTGAATTAGAAAAGTTAAAATCGCAAATCAAATCGCAATCGCAATGTCTGTCAAAAATATCGCAATTAGATATTTTCCCCAAATCGCACAGCCCTATTAAACATACACAAAAAGTTTGAAATACACCATGATGCCATACTAATGTACATAGGCCTACTACTACTAGCATGGATCAAATCAAAGTTTTAAATTTGATAAGTGATTGTGAGTTGCTAAAATGTTGTTATGATCCCCTAAACAACAGTCTGTTCTCTTTTGTTTGCTGTTCCCTATATGTATATCATGCATAAAGCAAACCAGTAAACAAACAAAAAAATGCAAAGGCAATCGGCGGTGGTTGGTTTTTAAAGTTAATTTTAAATGAAATATAATGGCCTTAAAAGGTTTTGCACTTATCCATTTAACAATTGCTGAACTGAGCATCAAGGCAGTGAATTTTTCTCTGATAAAGACTGCTCAGACCTTAAACCTGTAAAGGTGCTTTATAAATAAAATATTATTATTAATAATACGAAGAAATAACAATGTTAAAAATCTTAACAAATAAACTGGCTATTCCCAACACATAAAAATAACTCCTTTATTTTACGAAGCAGTTATCCCAAAGGAAACATTTTTGTGCTTATTTTCTTACTCATCACATGTATGCAATGCATTTTACTTCAGCAGACATTACATGACACTAACAACTACATACATGTTCATTCACAGAATCTAACCAGACTTCACTTAACAATGTACTGTAATGTGTTTAATAGTTTCCTATTATTTCACATTTTAGAAAACTAGGCAGACCAAACCTTTGGATACAGTTTGACCAAAAACAAACACATAAACTATGGATATACAGTAAAAATGATCAAATGTACATCATAAATAAAATATAGAATACACAAACTGTTGCTTTTAACTATGTACATATATATTCATACACCACATATAATGCAAACCTTCATGAATCTTTCATTAAGAATATACAAGATTTTTTGTGCCCATCATATCTCACAACAAATCCATTTCAGGACTGCTTAAAGGGAAATGTCAGTTCCCAACGTTTATCCAAAAAAAATTTCAGAATTTATTTTTATACAGGTTTGGAACTTGAGGATGAGTAATTCATGACAGAATTTTCATTTTTGGCTGGAATATCCCTTTCCCTTTGCATTTGTTCGCCCACTCTGTATTCTGGACTTTGTGAGGTAAACTGATATATGGACTGTACAAGGCTTCTTTGAATAATCATGTTTCACGATCTGTTGAGAAAACCTGTATATGTACATTTTAGATGAATACACTTGAAGCATAAAACCCCAAACCTGGTTCTATGTATGTGTCTATTGCAAGATACAAATTGTGTCTTTACCACCTCATTGCATTGCATCTTTAAATATCATCTTCCAGTAAAGCAGTGTAGGCCACATAGAGTTAAAAAAGTCATGTTTACAGCCATTCCTTCATATCCTCATCTTCTGTGCACTCAGTAATGGCATCAGATAAAATCTTTTTCACTTGGTGGAAGGTCCTATAGGTAAATAAATGTAAAGTTTGTCTCTTAGCCTCCATTAGAAATTTGCTTCTTTAGTTTAGTGGTAGTCAGTGAACTATTACTATTACTATTATTTTCTGTTTTTGAAAATAAATGATTATTATCAAAAACAGGGTATGTCATCATTATTATTATTAGCTTCTTCTAATAATCAAAACACTAGAAAATAATATTTCTGTTCCTTTTACCTTGCAGTCAGTTCCTGGAGCTTCTATGTTGTAATTCATAAGCGATCCCTTAGATCCTTCCAAATACTTCCATCCCTTGGTTTTCTTCTTTCTGATCAGGCAAGCCATTAACAGGATGCCTTTAAAAGTCACAAACAAGAATACTATATTATTCACAACTTCAGACAAAATGATTCATAAACAGAGCAGCCACAAACATGTACAGCACAGTTTACGAGTGAAGAGCATTATGAATGCACTATATGAAATACATAGTGGTTCATTTTCATTTATCTGCAAATACATGCACATAGAATCTTAAAATTTGGTGGAAACATTGTTAGTACTTAACAGCATAAAACAAAAATGGTCATTTTACCGAAATGCATAAATAGTATATTTTAAAATCAGAAAAACTGATTTTAAAATGGTCTTTTATTTTTTTGTCTATGGTTGAGGCCAAATATAGCAATGCATTGTATTGAACCAGAAGTCATGGACTTACCCAACAGAGTTATGAAGCTTAATGTTATAACTGCCACAGCAGTGACCTTCAGCTTTATTGTTGGAGCTCTGGGCTCATTGCAGTTTGCAGTAATATCACAGTTACAAACACGAACCAAAATGGTCTGGATTGAATTTTGGCCCTGGGTGTCAGAAATCTTCAGCGTGAGCTTGTGATCACCCACAAAAACTGTGTCCTCTTTGATCAACCTCACTGTTGTTCCTATTCACAAGAGAAGACACATTTTATATGCGAACCGTGTAGAGTTTGTTGTATGGTTTGATGACCTCACTAGTGTTATTAAAATATGTGTCCAGACTTATGACTGGTACATGTATATGTATAATCAATCAGCACCATGTTATTAAATCTGACATCATCACTGTACAATGGCACTACTGGACTACGTATAACTTCGAGATTGTTATTCAACAAATGTAACGTGGTGCTAAAGAATGTTTCCTTTACCATAGCTGGAACTGAGCATCCATCTTCCCTCGACATTTCCCATAAGCTCAAAGTGGAATGGCGCTCCGTATGGGTGCAGGTCCAGGTCGAAAGCTGTAATTTCGGTGGCTTTCTCAGACAAGCACATGCACAGTTTGTCAACCTGTAGCATGGGTGGATTATCATTCTCATCTCTAAGATGAATAATTAAGGTCCCCGTTCCGGTCATTGCTGGTATTCCTGCACATTACCAATAATAAAAAATTGTTTAGTACTTTCATAAATACTTATAAATCATTTTATATGATTAAAACAACAAAAGAAAAGGCTACTGTAGTACTGGAGACTTATTTTACAAATATTTGTTACATTAATGTTTGTAGCACAAAAGTATGAGAATGCTTAGGATACTTTCATTTAGTTATTTTCATTTTCAACTTTCAAGCTGCAGTGTGTAAATTTTGCCTCTATATCGCCATCTCTATCTGAAGCTTAAAATTGCAGTTTACTTTATATATATAAGTCAAATGACATTAAACTGACATTTTCATTGAAATACCCAATGGGTCAACTTCATTATTATGAGCTTAATATTGTAAACCAGAGACAGTTTAGCCCCCCAAAATATGGGTTGCAGCATTAAGTATTTCTATTAGCGTTAGCATTTTGCTAACAAAGTAGTAAAAGTAGTTAATATCCCACCATTATCAACAGCATATACAATAACGGTATAAGTATCATCTTTCACGAAGGGGGATTCTCGGTCCAGAACTTTGACTGTAGACACACGACCTGTTTGTTCATCTACAGTTATCCAACCATTTTTATCTTCTCCTCTGATGAATCTACAGGAGGAGATATAAAACATTAATTCATATGAATTCCTGTGTGAGTGCAGGTTCGTATGTGTTAAAATAAATCTAAAATCTTACACAAAAGTATGTTGATCTGGGTCTTCAGCTCTGATCGTCCACAGGCTGTGTCCAATACCCACGTTCTCCATAACAGTTATGTGTTTGATGGGCTCCACAAATACCGGAGGATCATTGACATCTTCCACAACAACAGTCATTGGTAGAGACACGGATGTGGAAATGGACCTTCTTTGAGAGTTTTCTACATCCCACAGGCCTTTGCTGGGACGTCCTTTCACTCTACAGTAGAAGAATGGCTCCTCGTTCTCCACGTTGACGATCAGGTTTAAGTTGGACTTCTCTTCATAATCCAACGGCTGAGGAAAGAATGAAAATATTCAGTCTTTCTTTATTAAAGCTACAGACCGCACATTAGACCCGGTATCTGTTAGGAAATTACGAAAAGATTTTTATAGGATGACAACGTATCCGATAAATGTATAAACGTATAAATGTATTTAATATAGAACCTCAATGACTGTTATGACTCCATCATTGGTCTCAGGGTCAGTCTCAATCTTGAAGTGATCTGCTTTTTCACCCTGGAGAGAGTATTTGGCTCTCCATGCTGGAGATCCTCTGCTGTCTTTATCTGTCACCTGCAGTCGACAAACAGGTTCTCCACGCTTTCCCTCTTTCACCCACACAGAACCCTGCGAGACACGAAATAGAAACATATTTGAGCTTGAAAAAACTTTTACCAGGCTTTGTGTCAGTGATTAGGTGAACAGAATAGATAAACAGTGAACAGATAAAAGAAACATGTCAAATAGCAAATCTACATTTTGGTTACAACTGAAACATGTTTCCTTACTGTTTTTCCAGTGATTTCTGGTTGATAGTTGTTTTTGTCGATAACCTTCACTATCACTGTGCCTGTGCTGGAGAGTTGCACCTTCTTCCCATGATCCTTTGCTTCAACCAGAATAGTGTACTGTCGGGCCTCCTTTAAAAAAAAGCAAGACAAAACGATATAATGGCATTTTAAGTATGTACAAATCCTTAGAACATCAGACTGTAAAACTGACGATGTATTCTGAAAGACTAAAAAGAAGTCGTAGCATAAAAACTTATATTAAAATAAATATCTTACATAAATATAAAAATCGCTAGTTGAAATGAAATGAAATGCAGACTGCCTTTAAAATATAAGCACAGTTTTTTATGAGCACATGAAAAATGAATGGGTAAAATACACTGTAAAATAACCCATAATTTTACAGATTTTCCACGCATAACAAAAAAACTGTAATTTTACGGAATTTCACTTTTTTAAAAGATTTTCATATGTCTTTAAAAATACGGTGAAAAAACGTGAAGTTACAAAGAAAGCAAATTTACAAGTAAAACAAAGAAAACGTCATTTTTACAGAGAAAAAATAGGTATTTT
The DNA here is from genome assembly GCF_024868665.1 of Triplophysa rosa. Classification (NCBI taxonomy): domain Eukaryota; kingdom Metazoa; phylum Chordata; class Actinopteri; order Cypriniformes; family Nemacheilidae; genus Triplophysa; species Triplophysa rosa. The sequence goes on from NC_079910.1 coordinate 18,141,893, forward strand.
TATGGTTTATTTCTGGTGCCCCAGCTGCCGGAAAATTTCTGTTTTTTGTAAAAGATTTTTTTACAGTTTATTTTTGAAAATACGGTTAAAAACTGTAAAATTACAGAAAAAAGACTGCAAATTTACAAGAAAACGGAAAACAGCTCCCTTTTACAAGATTTAGTTTTTTCAAAACAAGATGGTTTGACGTGAGTGGGCACTGTTGCACTTAATAGTGTTTTATATATTAAATATGATGAGTTTAGTTAAGATGCACATGTGTACAAACTATTAATATGATAATAATATAAATTAGCATATGTATAAAATTAGCATACCTCATACTCAAGACAGCCCTTGAAAGATATCTTGCCTATTGTTTCTCCTTCAGTTTGTTGAATGAAGAATTCTGCATTAGAGGGGCTGGGAGTCACAGACACGACTCTGAAAGTTAACAGTGAATTTGCTGTTCCATCCTGATCATCATCGGTTGCCAGTACTGTAACCAAATCTTCACCTGACAAACACCATGAGAAACACCATGAGAAATGTTGGTCCAGTGGGTGTAAAATAACTTTTGTATATTGGAGTGCGGTTAGGGCCTATACCTTGTGGTGTTGATTCATGGATAGTGGTTTCATACACCAGCTTATTAAAAACAGGTGCATGATCATTAACATCCAGAATCTCAATATCCACGACAAGTGTGGGTGACTTTTCTCTGGATTCAAATGTGATCTGAATGTAACAGGAATGAAATATGGGTTTATGTGACTTTGACGTACGGTAATTTGAAGCATTAAACGAATAAAGCCAAATCACTGAAAACAATAATAGCAAATTAAAGAATACTTTTTATTACTTACTGTTAAATGCTTATATTTCTCATAGTCGACTTTCCCATGAACGTAAATAGATCCCTCGGCTGTGTCAATCGAAAAAATTCCCTTTGGATCTTTGTCAAGCCCCTGTCCATGAACGATGTATTCACTGATGATCTTCTTCTCAATATTTAACTGAAAGTAAAGAGTGGAAACATTAAAAATGTACTCCATTTCATTACTTCATTACTTCCAAAATATCCCCCCAAAAGGAAGTAAAAATGTCTTCTGAAAGTTTTCTTTCAGATTTTAAACATCCTTAAATAAACATTTTCTCCTCAGTTACTTTTTCATCTGTTTAACCAGTTAAAGGTCCAGTGTATGAAATTTAGCGCTATCTGGCAAACTGCTCATTCCACTCCACCCCTCCCTTGCGAAACACTACGGTGGCTGACACAGGACAAATATGTCATCACGTTTTCAAAGGAGATAACGTATTTACGAAACGCGCTCTGTAGAGCAGTTTGTCCGTTTAGGGCTACTGTAGAAACAACATGGTGAATTCCATGCAAGGGGACCCGTGGTGTATGTAAATTGAAATAGCTCATTCTAAGGTAATAAAGACATAACGCTTCATAAGGTCTTCATACACATCTGAAGACATGAAATTGCGTTTTGTCAATAGATCCTCCAAAAAACTACCTTTAATATTCTTCTATACACTAAATGTGGATGATTGCTACAAAAACATATTAATATCAATATAACCTACATCTCCCAGTTTATATGGGAAAGGCCCACTGTGTTCCTCCTCCATAGACAGTGAATCCACAACCCATGCACGCTTTTTGCGTATGTTTCGTTGTGATGGGGTAACACATTGAAAGCAGACATTCTGAAACAGATAATAAAATAAAGCTGCGTTATATAAAGCTGCAAAAAAAATAGATTAAAATAAAGCACTTTTCTGGTGGCTACAAAACAACTTTTACCAATAATTTAATAAGGATAATAATATTATCTAAAAATAATAGTAAGGTGGTTATTTAATTTCAAGAATGATTAAATGAGTGCATTCTTTTTAATTGAACTTAAAATACACATATATTTAATTAAGATACATCATAAAGTTATAAAGACATGGAAACTTTTTGACACATTATGCCACATTAATATCATTGCATTGATAAAGAAATATCAAGCAAGTTGCAACCTGAAAGAAATTATGTTACAACTGACTTCTCACATCATTTTTGTAAAGCTCAACTTCACCAGTAAACACCAGGAAATACCATCTTATTTTCTACAAACGTCATTTTATGAAAAGCTTAGTTTATGAAAAGTAAATCGTTGGAGTCATGAGCCTGCCAGCTCACTTCAAGTGTTAGTGATATTAAACCAAATAAATGCATACTGTACTTGTTGAACAACTTCTACGATTATGTTTGCAGTTTGTAATTACTTGAAAGATTGACTAATAAACAGGTCACGTGACAATGAAAACATGGTCACTTTAACGGTCACAGTCATTTCTGACGCCGAGACAATTTGTTTGACATTTTGTCATCTAATGCAATGACATTGATCATTAATGCATAACACAAAAATATCTCTGAACTATGAACATGAACTCTAGTAACAGTTTACGTTTTCACACTTTTTACAAGTTATTAAACTAATACAAAACGTAAAAGGTGTTACTCACTGTAACAAGGACAACAAACACAATAGTCTTCATTTTAAGCAATGACACTGACTGGTCTGTCTTCTCGTCTCGTGTTGTGGTATAATGACAGCCCATCAGTCAGCGTGGCTGTATTTAAAGCAAATCTAAGCCAGAGAATTTCTTTGGAAAGCTGTTAGTGATGCATTAAAACAATGAAGTGATGCATTGTTTCTTCCAAGCAACTATTGACCAGGGTCATTTCTAAGGAAGCTGTGCATAACATGTTCTGGCAAGATTCCAGCCTTTCGTCAGAACAGGAAGAATGGCACAGGTAGGTAATAAGACCAAGTATTTATTCATACATCTATTATGTGTTAAGAGTTTCAGAAACAACAGGTGTGTCATGTTTGGCGTGATTTTTCAGGTTAAAGCAAATGGTCTGTGGACGGTGTGACTCGGGAAAATATGAGATGGTTTCTTTGACCGAGATTTAGACACAAACACCTTCATTTTTAAAGTTGTTTTCAAATCTATTTGTCTTAAAAAAGGGAACAGGTTGAATGGACATGCACTTCTGTGTTTGTGTTTTGTCAATCAGTACAGACTGACACTGAAATAAAACTACACATTTCCTGTTGTGTTAAATCAGCACGTGCAAAATCAGCAGGTGCATGAGTACCTTCTTCACAGGGATCATAAACTAGCCATTACAGTATATTACTGTAAAGCAGATAACAGAGCAAAAGCCAAACCCGGCAATAAATGTGGCCTCAGTTTATTATTGTATTTATTATTTGTATTATTGTGTGTGCAAAATTGGGTAACACTTTATTTTACGGTGCCCGTGGTACAGAGTAATTACTTAATTAAATACTATGTAGTATCTAGTGTAATATCATGTAACAAAGTGTACTTACTGTGTAACTACATTATGCAACAATCTGTACTTATAGGTTGTAATTATGCACATGTAACAGGCAGCTACTGTTACACATGTTATCGCCCCAAGCCTGTAACACAGGTACGATGGATATTGTTACAAACCTCGTACAATGTAATTATATTACTTATACGTAGTTCTACACAATGTAACCACAAGTACTTAAATGTAGAAAAACCTGTTTTTACACATGATCACTTACGTTCGGTAGACGACTACAGTCGGTAACGTGCCAAGTCGGTTACTCAGCTGCAGCTGTAACACGGAGAGCCAGATCAGATTTACAGATTTCTATTTGTTTATTTTTTTTACATTTATTTATTTTCACCATCCACTGCTATAAAGACAAGAGCATAATTCTTGAAAAAAAAATCATTGCTGCTCACATGGATTCTGCACGATCTCAACAGGTACAATTGGCTTCCCTTCCTCATAAATCGTATTTGTCAATTATTTTGTCTGTTCACTTTGTTCCAAGTGGATAAAACATTACATTAAAAAACAGAATAACTGAGTAAATGAATAGTACATTTAGTGTTAGGTTTCATGACCTACATTATAGTTTAAAATATTTGTTTAGAAGTGCAGTACTTTATGTCATTGTGTGTGTGTGGTCCTAGTATTCCTTACCTTATGAGGACCAAAGTGACACCAGTAAATTTTCACCTTGTGGGGACACTGTTTTAGGTCCCCATGAGGAAAGCAGCTTACAAATCATTCAAAATGATGTTTATTGAAAATCTAAAAATGCAGGAGGTTTTCTGTGATGGGTAGGTTTA